>NC_034595.1:102213433-102255324 GCF_900095145.1 Mus pahari | reverse complement strand
GCCCCTGCAGGTGTGGTCCCAGCAGGTGTGGTCCTAGCAGGTGTGGCCCCAGCAGGTGTGGCCCCTGCAGGTGTGGTTCCAGCAGGTGTGGCCCCTGCAGGTGTGGTTCCAGCAGGTGTGGTCTCTGCAGGTGTGGTACCAGCAGGTGTACCATAGAGGAAATGTAGCACCAGAGAGTCATTGGCTCACAGCAGGCTTTGGGGAGCTGTGTGTCACATAGTTTTGGGAAGCGCAGTCCCCAGCAGGGGTCAGGTCAGGTAATCTGGGCAGCCTTTTTGGGCACACTGGCTTGCATGCCCTGAGCGGTGGGGTCCTAGGAGCAGTTGGGGCTCCCATGCCATTCCACCTCACCACAGAGCAACTTGGTAGAAGTTCACTATAAGTAATTGTTAGATTTTCTACTAACAGAACCTTTGAGTGTGGGCTCAGAAAGAGGTGTGGGATGTTGTCTTCTGGACTTTGGCAGACTGGCCATCAAATCATAAATAAATCATATGGTTCTTGTGACTTTGGGAGCCACAAGACACATAGCCAGATCCAAGCACCTCATCACACAGGTCATAAGCCGGGCTCTCCACAGACAAGTCTTACTTCCTGGAAGCCCTAGTCTGAAGTCATCCCCAACTTTTAGCCCTCCTCAGCCTCCCTGTCCTTTCCTCCATGGGAGTGCACATCCTTTTCCCTAAAGTCCCCCATTCTCACCTCATGCCAAACCCAAGAGATTTCATGGCATCTTGTCCCATGTTAAGCACCAGGTGACTTGCATCTTGTCTTGAAGCAGCTTTGTCTTCCTGTGTTAGATTCCTCAGCTAGCCCCTGGGCCTGTACAAATTGTTGAGTCTATCCAGTACTTAGTGAGTGGAATTCCTCATGGCCTGCAATCAGTGACAACATATGGCATGTAACTCACGTAACACTGTCTAAGGAGAAAACTCGTCACCGTTCTGAGACTTACCAGGTGCTTTCAAGCTGTGTCTTGGCCTCTGAGCTGACAGAGTAACCTGGCATCCCAGACAAGGTCCATTCCTCAGTGTGTGCTTGTGTAAGCTGTCTGGTTTCCATACCAGATACACAGGAGAGTAGTCATAGGGTCATGATGGTGGTGTTGGGATGTTGGTGCTGGTGGTAATGGAATAGCAATAACTGTGATCCTGGTGACAGAATGACAGCTGAAGTGGTGGCAATTCTATAACTGAGATTCCGCTGTGGATAACTATGGTGAAAGTGATGCTAATCATAAAACAGCAATGGAAATGACAGTGATAATAATTAGGTAATGGTCATGTTGGAGGTATGATATGCACAGTGTAGAGAACAGTGATAGAGGGACAAAGATGGTGACTGTTGTGATGGTCATGGCAGTGTGCTGATGCATGATGGTTGCTATGGTGATAGTAATGATGCTGGACTGGATGATGGTAAAAATGGTGCTGATGGTGAGAATCTGATAATGGTAGTGTCAGTGTGCTGGTGATGGGAATGGTGGCAGTGGGGAGGATGAAGATGGTAGTAACTGATGGTCACGATCATGGGGTGGAAGTAGCGGTCATGATACAGAGGGTAGCTATTATGGTGGTGGGATGATTCTGGATGGCGGTGAGAATGGAGATGAGGCAGATGGTGGTGATGGTGACAGGGATGATGATAATGATGATGACGGATAGTGATGAGAGTTGGAAATGATATTGGGAGTAAGAGAGCTGAGTGATAGATTGGGAATCATGAGATAGTAGTTATGATGGAGGATGAGGGGAATCGTGGGGTAGTGATGATGATGATGATGATGATGGGTGTGTCTGCTAGCCTCTCTGATCTCTAACCAGTTCCAGGACATCTTCAGGCTCAGAGGCTACCCGTTGCCCCCGCTCCCCTCCTCTGTGGATTCTCCCCTTCTTAGGGAGTGTTTAGACACCACCGTCTCTGCTCTGTGAGCTGTCTGAGATACCAAGTGAAATCTTCCCTAACTCCCCGAGTCTCCAGAGCTATGGGCTGCTCCCTGTTAGGCCTTCATGCGTGCAGTTGACATATTTTTATTGTCAGGTTAGAAGAAAATATTCTGCTCGTTTGCAACATTCTCATTATATTCCCTTTATAACAATTTCTAAAAGAGAATAAATATAAAATATTTCTCTGTATTGTGGCAATATTTCAGCCTGACTTTAATACGCTGCATAGTTTCCTAACCCACAATTCTTCTAACCTTGTGATGACAGTTAAGAAATCTCCAGGCCTGGGAAAACATGTGGATCAATGAGTTAGTGGAGACGCAGGACACTTTATGGGAACTTGGGGAGAGCAGCTTTCTGCAGACTCAGAGGTGCCTTGCCAGCCTGGTGAGAGTGAGCCACTCCAGCACCCCAGAACCCCTCTCTCCAGGCCCATTTCTGAGCACTCTGGGGTGTTGCCTCTGGATCCCATCAGCAGCTGAGTACCCAGGGAGCTTAAACAGGAGGCTTGGTCCTGAAGGATAGAACGGAGAATCCTTGTCCAGCTGACTGTCACAGGTCACCCTACCCCAGAGGACCCATATATAGTGTACCACTAGAGAACAGCTCCCACTGAGCCTCTGGCCCTGAGCCCACAGTGGGCCCAAATCCCTGCCTTATATGAGAACCACCCATGAAGGCAAGCAGCTCACTTTGGCATTCCCCTTTGAGAGATGGAAGGAAATGTCCTAGATGGTTCTCTTTGAGTAGATGGACACTTTGCACAGGCCACTCAGTGGCTGGTACCCTCTGCCTCCTCAGGTAAACCCTACTTTATATGCAGCTATGTGTTCCTTAGATTCCTGCTCCCAAGCCCTTGCTGAGCCCCCCTCTACCCTGAACGGCATACCCAGCATGCCCTGCCTTTAGACTATTCTGTTCCCTTAGACCTCTGAGACCTGATTCTGTAAGCCTAGCTAGGGACACTCTGGCTACCCACTGCCCTGCTCCAAGATCCCTGCACTATATGCATATATATATATAGTCCTGGTGCTAACGCTGCCATCAGACTCTGAGACCCTGGAAGTTTGTGGTTGTGGCCACCCACCTTCCTTTCATCATGGGATAAATGACAGTGCCCAGTGCAACTGGATGCTTAGAAAATGTGCTAATGATGGCATCAGGGCAAGTAGAGCTTTGAACCACACAACAGCAAGCCTGGCACTCAGGAAGTTGCCTTCATATCTGGAGAACAAGACCCAGATGTGAGGGGCATATGACTTCCCAAGGCCGCCCTGAAGCAGGCAGAGCCCTGCAGAGCACCCTGTCGGCCACAGGATGGGAACTATTGTGTGCTGTGTGGATGATTTGTGCCAAGGGTGGCTGCTCTTCTTGTCTCCTAACCATCGCTCTGCTTTCTGAGCTGATGGGGTATCTCTACTCTACAAACAAAAGCCTGGTCCAGAGAGGGCATATGACTTCCCTGAGATGAAGTCAGAATCTAAACTCAGGTCAGCAGCCTCAACGAGCCCGGTTTGTGGGTGTGTCCAGAGAATCGGCAGAGACCATTCTCCTGAGGAGGACTGATGGGGTGGCCTCTGGCGTGGCCCACAGTAGGGCAAGGCAGGGGATGGGCCATGGCAGTGATCTACCTCCATTCTTGCCTGCCTATGGGGGATGCAGGTTTGGGATCCCCCACAGAGTTAGGCCCTGGAGATTCAGCTGCTCTTTCCTGTCTGGTGTCTGCCTCTCAGCTGTCTCTGTTCCACTGAGTGGAACAAAATTTGCTGTCCCCCTTGTGGCCCTGCATCTTCCGCTATCTCTATCCAGGGCCCTTCTGTCTTTCAGCCTCACAGGGAAAGGATTATTTACAGCCTTGTTTATTTCACTCTCTGTAGGAAATGCCCGGGTTGAGCTCCCACTGGGGAGACTGGAAGCAGCAGCAAGGGCGAGCAGGAGCAGCCAGTCTGCATCTCTGAGGAAAGGCTCTGTACCTGGGTTAGGACTCCATTCCACGCTAGCCCCAGAGGGTCTCCCGGCCCCGTGGGCCCTCAGCCCTACAGAGATCCTTAGAAGGAAGAATGTAGCCCTCTCTGACCACAGGGGATGATCAAGGATCTCACTGCCGAGGTGCACTAAGTCCTCACTCACTACAGATCCCATAGACCTCAGGTCTCTGCGTACTTCCCCTAGGGTCTCCTTGGAAGGAATGGACCAGTATGAGGCACATGGCTATCCCAACAGCCTGCAAGAGGTCAGGAAGGAAGGTGGGTAAGGAAGGGCTGGCTCACCTCCCACCTGAGCACTATACCTCTCTTCTCTCTGCTCCTTAGTGTTGAATGTGGACTCTTCAGATGGGGCCTCTGGGAGCCATTTGCCCTTAGAACAAATGTCCACCCCTGCTCAAGCACATGCACCTGCACCCTTCGCCCCTGACGTGCCCAGTGGTGTCCTGATGTAGAGACCCTGCGGGTTCCTACTCCTAGGGAAGGCTCCAGGCCTGGCAAAGCCAGTGACACATAGGAACCAGTGGTAACTCAAGGACACAATAAACTATAAACACATACCACTGCCAGGCTGGATTCACTGAGTGGAGAGAGCCAGTCAGTCCCAAAGGCTGTATACTGTGGGATTCCATTTAGATACCATTGCTGACGTGATAACATCATGGATGTGCAGAACAGACTGGTGACCACAGTGGGTTGGGAAAGAGGTAGGTAGGTGGGACTTGACAGGAAGGGTCCTTGTGACAGAAATGTTCTGAAGGGGCCCAGTGTCAACATTGAGATAGGCAGAGGAAGGAGACCCGCCGGCCCCGTGACAGCTATCAGCCCTGATCTCAATGAGCAGTCGGGGTCACAGGATCATTCCTTGTCACCATGGAAGAAGCAATTCCATCTTGGTTACTTTTCTATTGCTGTGATTAAAAACCACTGAGACCAAGGCAACTCATAGAAGAAAGAGTTTATCTGGGCTTACTGTTCTAGAGTTAGAATCCGTGGATGCCAGAGAGAGAGGCATCAGGCTACAGGACAGTTCCTAGAACAGAAGTCAAGGGCCCACATCTTGAACCAAAGCAGAGAGGCTATACCAAGAACGGCTGAGTCTTGTGGGAAGCGGGTGAGGCTGCACGACAGCCAAGACGGTGCCCTGGCTCATTGCCAAGCCCCGTGATCCCTGCTTATTTACCAAGAACCCGATCACGCACACCTGAATGATCACGCGCACCTGAATGATCATGCGCTGCCCGCCTGACGCATAGCGTCATACAGAATGATATGAGTCACTGGCCTATCAATGTGCACCCTGTCTACGTGCATGGCTCGGGTACAGAGTGTGCTGAATGCTGATTGGATGATGAAGAGTGATGAGAGACGAGTGCAGAGGGTGGAGGGGGATAAATTGGGCGATCCCCCATAATAAAAGAAGCTGAAGCTGAAGTGCTGTGGAAGCTGAAGCAGAAGCTGCTCGAAACCTGCCTTGGTGTACATGTCGTCTTTTCCCCACCTCTGCTGGCTGGAGGCTGGGGTTCGCGGTATCTTTTAACATTCAAAGCCCACGTCCAGGCACGAACCTCCTATGACTAGGCCACACCTCCTAAATCTCCCAAGCAGTGCCACCAATTGGAGACCCAGCCCCCAAATGTTCCTGACTACGGGGACACACATCCAAGCCACCACAAAGGCCAAGTCTGTCAGCAGGGCTACATCTCCTGTTACTGTAACCCAAGATTCCTCTGTGCCTCCCTTTAGGAACCAAGTCCCTCCTCCCTCCCCCTTGTCCTGTGGTTGGATAGGATGTATTCTGTGTATATCCAAAGCCAGGCTATTTCCCTAGGTATCAGCACAAAGCAATGGCTGGACCTTTTGTTCCCATCCAAAGGACTGCAGGAGGTATGTGGAGGTCACAGGCGAGGAGAGACATCTTCGTGCGCCTTTTGGCCAGGGACAGATACTGTGTCCTTCTCACAATAGGACAGCTCCATCATTCATTAATCTATCCATTCATTAACTTCCCCAGGAGCCCGGGACCTCCCTCCGTGTCTAGGATCTTGCTAAGCACTGGGTACTCTAACCTGAATCTGAGCGAATGTGTGCCTCCCGCTATTTGTGTGGCTGGCATGGAATTCTTCAGACGTGGCTATGGATGAAGGACAGACATTGGTTTTGTAAGGCTAGAAAGTCCATGATCAGTGCTCTCGTCAGTGTTTTCTTGCTGCGAAGGGTATGGCACAAAGCAGAAGACCAGGCTAGTTTTATCTGGATGAAACCTCATTGACAAAATCCTCCATCTCCTTTATGAGGGGAGAGAACACTTTCTATGTCTCTTGGGAGCGCCTGCGTTCTGGAGGGGTGCAAACCCAGCAGCTTGCCTGTTGCAGAGCTCACGGCTGGCAGCAGAAAGCTGTGAGTCAACCTTGTCCCTCCTCTGGTCGTTCAGGGCGCATCTGAGGACGGGAACTCGAAATGGGGCACTCATTCCACGTGCCCACCAAGCCTTCAGCACAGCAGGAACCTAGCTGCCCACGGGGGAGGAAGCCTCTTGCTGATCCATTAGGCTCAGCTCCGGTCACCCTGTGGCAGAACCGTTGGTTGCAGAAATGCCCCTTAGCTGCCAGGTACCTTCATGCCTAGTGTGGCGTCAGGGCGAGGGGATACTGAAGGCTGGGACACTACCTTCAGTGCAGCAGCCTGACACTACAGTCTCTTTCTTCAAGACCCTGGAAGTCCCAGCTTCCTCACAGCTGTTTAGATTCTCCAGCCCAAGGCCCACCTGGAAATGTTCCCAGACTCCCAGAATGGGGCAACCGAATCAGGCGAGCCTCTAGGGCTTATCTCTGCTTGCAGATGGCAGATGCAGAGCCCCAAGATTCTTAGGTCGGAGAAGTGGGTGATCATAAAGGGGTTCCACCATGCTAGGGTTTGGAGCTTTCTTCCCAGCCCCCTGGCTCTCAGGTGCATGGAACATGTTCCTGGGACTCAAGTTCCAACCGGGTCTGCGGCATCTTGCAGGCCTCACAGCATCCAGGTGGTTGTTTTTTCTTATTAAACAAAACCCCCATCTTCAAATCACATGCTGGGGCAGCTCAAGGGACTAGGCTTCTGTCAGACATGTCTGGGAGGAAGGCAGGGCTCTCAGTGTGGTGGGGAACTGAGGGTTCTGCCATCTAGAGGTGGGCGGAGGGAGTGATCGAGGCTATAAATACAAGCGGAGTCACCAGAACCAGGCACAGCAGTGGGTGGATTCTGACCTGTGTGCCAAGCCTGTTGCTAGCAGGGAAAGAGACGGGACACACCTGCGCTAGAGGCAGATCTCTTTCTCCACCATCTCAGCCACAAAACACAGTGGCAAGCTTGCTCAGGTGGGCAGAGAACAGGCTTTTGAAGCAGGCAGGTCCTGCAGTTTCCAGGAGACGTGATATAGACAGAAGTCCAGTAGAGAGCGCGCTACACCAGTGGTTCTCAACCTGTGGGTCCAGACCCTCTTGGGAGTCGAACAGTGTTTTCACAGGATTGCATATCAGATAGCTGGCATATCAGATATTTACATTATGATTCATAACCATAGCAAAATTACAGTTATGAAGAATCAAGGAGATGGTTTTATGACTGGGGGGTCATAACAGCATGAGGAACTAACTGTATTAAAAGGTGGTGGCGTTAGAGGATTGAGACCCATTACTCTACGCACACACAGCGTCCCTTGTCCTAGATTCAGGACGGCTTTTTATCTCCCAGGTGCCAGGACCTTGATTCTGAGGTGGGGGAGGGGAGAGGGCCTGGGCTCCTGAGGGCCAGGGCGGGGGATTCCAAGGCTCTTATGCAGCACAGCACACTTGTCAGAGGGTGGGGCTTCTCCTGTGTTCTGGTTTCCTCTTTCATGGGAAGGGTACAGCAAACTCTGAGGGACTTCATGGAGTCGTCTCTAGAATTCCCCAAACCTGCCTTGATAGCCCAACACATCTGAGAGGGAGGAAGCTCCTCCAGGAAAGTCGGTGTCCTGGGGTCGGCACCTGTCCATGCATTCACCCCCACCCCAGGGGAGACGCCACACACGGTTGCCATTGCATAGGTGACAGTCGGCCTCAGGACCCTCACGTCAAGGCTGTCCCAGGCCTGGCAAAGGAGAGATGTTTAGTTCACAGCCCAGAGCCCAGCAGCAGCCTCGAAACTGTAAGCAGGGCCCCAGCTTCCTCTCTATCTCGCCTGAAGCAGGAGCGGACCAGTGTGGCCCCAGAGACGAGGCCTGGCAGAGTCTTCTGTAGCTGGGAGGAGCTGTTAGCTGCCAGGGAGACCTGGAGCACAGGGTGAGCCTGCCCCTCCAGCATTTGATTGATCGCGCCCTTCAGAGCAGATATATGTTTTAATAATCTGTTTCCAAAATTAGCCTCTCTCTGTACAGCAGCTGTCACAAACAGCGTGAGATGCACTCTCGTTTCTTACCTGTCAGAGGTAGCTAGTGTTTGCCTTCGAAAGTACGGCAGGTGTGGCCCCTGGGTCCCAGAACCCTGGGAGCTGAAATATACTTCCACGGTCTTGCAGGCTTCAGGAAATGGAGTAGGGGCAGAGAAGTGGGCTCAGCCAGTCTGCTCCCCTCTTGTCCTGTCTCAGCACAGCCTGAGAACCAAGAATGGCCCTTCTCTACTCCCCCTCTCTCAACTGTAAAGTACCTATAGTTATTAGTCATGATATGCAGCTAATTGCAATTAAACAGATGAGAACTACAGCTTACACACAGTAGGTGTTTAGTGAATGTTCGGTGACTGGGGCTTTAGCCTTCCTGGCTGGTGTGCAAAGCTGCTTTAGCCTGGGGTATGTAGCACCTGCTGTCTCGGGCCTTCAACCCTGACTTAACCCAGGTGTGTCTTTGTGTGTGTGTGTGTGTGCCTGTGCGCATGTGTATGTCTGTGTGCACATGCATGTGAAGGTCAGAGGCTGTTCGGTGTCTTTCTCGATTGCTTCCCTGCTAACTGTCTGAGCTGCAGTCTCTCACTGAACCTGGAGCTCACAGATTCAGCTAGACTGTTGGGACAGCAAGCCCCCAGGGGTCTTTCTTTGTATTTGTCCCCAAAAGAGTTGAGAGAAGTGAGCCCATCCAGAGAGCTGCGTTATGGTACCCAGTGATGAGGAATGGGCTATAGCTTGAGCTAGTGGAGACTGGAGGATGGGGTAGGGGTGGGGCTTTTCTGGGAGAGGGTACCCAGCTAAGCCAAACTTCTAAGACTGCAGACTTCACACTGGCTGAAAGGAAGAGGTGGCAGGCAGGTGGGCATGGTGCCCTGAGCCAAGGCCAGAAGGTGGGGAAGCACATACTGCCAGAGGGGCATCTGGAAGAGAACAGACCCTCCATGGGTCCAGCTCATTAGCTGTTGAGGATGAACTGTGGATCTCAGCCTGCTTGGATTCTGTGCCGGCTCAGCCATGCCACTTTCCCAAGCTCTCCCACCAGGGCGGACTCGGCCCGTGCTACCCACCCATTCCTGCATCTCTGCGCTAAGCACGAATCACCTTCTGACATTGAGATGTAACATTGTCTTCTCTGAAGTTCGAGAATCATACAATCCAGGTTTTTAAAAATGCAAACAATGTCATGTTTTAAGTAACTTTATAAATTTATGCTGGACCGCACTTATAGCTGTCCTGGGATCCTGGGGTCCTGGGGTCCTGGGCCCACAGGCCACAGGTTGTACACGCCTGGCTTAGCTTCAGGGCAAACTAAATGAGTAGCTAGGACCCAGGGTAGGTTAACTCTGGTGCCTCACCTGAGTCATCTGTCAGGTCTTTCCAAGGAGCCCCACCTTGATCTTCTGGGGACCCGTGGGACTTCCCAGGGATGTCCTCATCCCCCGTATTGCCATGGAGACATGCTGACTACTTTAATTCTTTCCTCCCTCTTTCTGAAATTTCATCTACATCAAAGTGAGACCCCTCGTGCTCAGCTCTCAACGAGGCTGTGGTGATTAAGCACTTAAATTGATTAATCAAATTTCCTGTGATGAGAACTACCGTCATTCATTAATCTGAGCGGGATTATAAATAAGAGATGGCAAGCACAGAAGACGGGCGTGTTGGCAGATGGACGTCGTGGCGTGAATCGCAAGTAGGCGCCTGCTTCCTGAGGGCTTTAGCAGTCAGCAGCCCGGGGCCAGAGCTTCCCTAAAGACAAAATTAGACGAAGATTAAAGTATCCTGCTTTAATAAGGAACTATGCAAAATGAAGGAGCAGCCTGTGCCAGGAGAGTACAGGTTGCATACCAATGTCCTGGCTGTGTGCACGCAGGGACAGCCTGGCGGGTGGTGTGGGTGGGTCTACCTGGAGATAGACACCAAAGAAATGTGTTCCCAACGGTCTTAATCAGTTTGAGGACAGGGATTTTGTGGTCAGGTGAGCCCTGGTTCAAATCCTGACCTCACTGTCCATTCAATGTGACCTGCCAAGGTTCTCAGCCCCAACCTAACCTAACCCTAACCCACTAACCTGCTAACCCACTAACCTGCTAACCCACTAACCTGCTAACCCACTAACCTGCTAACCCACTAACCTGCTAACCACAGCTCAGGGCATTCTAGTGAGATGGGGGTGTAAGGGATGCCCCTTCGGGGGAGCTGTTAATATTAAATGTGCCGAGACACATTTTATCCAGATTACTAGTATTTATTGAGCTCTGGTATGTAATGGTATTGAGCTGGTATTTGTGGATTTACAAAGGATAAGTGTAGTGCCCTCCCCTGTAGGGCCGGTGGGGAGGACAGGTGCTGATTATAAAGGGCAATATGGAGATGTCATCACCCCAGGCTTCCCAAGGGCCGAATTCTCTACTGACCTTCTGGATTTGCTGCAAGGATATCTCTTCTGTCACTGCTGTTCCACAAACACATATCTCTTTCCCACTGTGTGCCCCTCTGGGACACTCACTCGGCCTGATGTCTGAGTCTTATAGGTGCTGACAGGATTGTCACTCCTGGCTCGATGCCCTGCTTCCCAACCCCTCCGAGACCCTGCAGAATGACCGCAGGGGCCCCGGGGCCCCACCCAGGCACGCGCAGGACCCACCAGGTTGTGAGGCTGCCTCTCACGGCATCAGTCTCAGTGTAGGACCTAGCACACAGAAACCTCGGCAAGCACTTACGAGTTAGTACATACTGTATCAAGGTGACTGGGAGCACAGAGCACCTGATGGACAGAGGATGGGAGGGGCCAAGACCCCCCAAGACTGAGCAGCCCATCATCAGCAACTTCTGGAGATGGTACCTGGACCATCTCAGCACAGTGGCATCTGTGGAGCTCCTGGATGGCATCAGGGCCCATTAGGACACTGGGCACCTAGTTTGCTTTTAGCATCAAATGGGGGAAGGCCCAGATGAGCCAAGAGAAGCTTACACTGGCTTGGGATAGAGCCAGGGTGGAAGGCAGAGCCCTCTTGGATGGGGTGTGTGGAGATGGCAGTCAGGAAGAAGGAACAGTAGGGTTTCTAGAGTGGTCCCTCAGGTCTCTGCATCCTCTGCTCAGTCATCTCGGCT
Source organism: Mus pahari (assembly GCF_900095145.1). Lineage (NCBI taxonomy): Eukaryota > Metazoa > Chordata > Mammalia > Rodentia > Muridae > Mus > Mus pahari. Next base: position 102,243,878 of record NC_034595.1, on the reverse strand, counting down.
TCCTAACCATCGCTGGCAACCCGAACGTGGCACCCGCACAAGTTCCCATAATTTGCCTGAGTCTCCTCCCCCACCTCTGCCTATACACAGACCAGGAAAAGCCAGGCTAGGACTTGGTGATCAATCAGGAGCCCGGTGAGCCCACCCTCTTCATGCCTCCCGAAGAAACCACCAGTGGGTGTGGGCGCAGGCCGGGCTGGGGCGGGAGCTGCCTTAGAGGGAATCCTCTGGTGCTCCTGTAAGATTAAAACTATCATTCCTGCCTGAATTGGCCTCTTGCATGGGTTTACTAAATATTTAAAATCTCCTTATTAAAAGAGTTACCATTTTGAAATGTCAGCCTGTCCGCCAGCTTGTCCTTTCTCTGGAGTGTGGTCTCCCCAACCAAAGTGATCCCTGCCTGGGACCCAAGACCATAAGCCATCTTGAGGACCTACTCTGTGCCCAGCATGCTGGAGTACCCAGGCTTCTGGTAACTCAGCCTGTGTCCTAGCAGCTCCAGCAGGCTCTGCGGCAGCCTGGGAGGTCTACAGGGTCCATGAGGCAGGGGAGGATATGGTCTGGGAACGGAGTTCTACTTGCTACTCCTCGCCCCTCTGGTGCTGGGCCAGCCCAAGAAGGCAACAAGCAGCAAAGTCCTGTGTCCCAGGAGCCTCCAGCCCACAGCAGAGACAGGGACATGGATCCTGCATATAGGCAAGGTCCTGTACCTACAGGGATAGGGGAGAAGCTGGGGCTGGTGGCAGGAAGGGGCACGGACTAGTGTGTATCCACGTCAGTCTGAGAGAATTAGAGAGTTAGAGGAGACAGGGCCCAGGCTGAGTCAGGGTAGGTTGAGCTAGGTTAGGTTAGGTTAGGTTAGGTTAGGTTAGGTTAGGTTATAGTTAGTTAGGCTAGGTTAAGGTTAGATAGGATAAGAGGAGAATTAGGTTAAGGTTAGGGTAAGGTAGATTAGGTTAAGGTCAGATATGGTTAGGATAAAATTGGGTTAGGGTTAGGTTAAAGTTTGGTTAGGTTGGGTTAAGGTTAAATAGGGTTAGGGTAGAATTAGGTTAATGTTTGTTTATGGTTAAGGTTACATCGTGTTAGGGTGAAGTTAGATTACGGTTTGGTTAGGCTTAGGTTAAGTTAGGGTTATGTTAATATTGGTCTGTGTTAGATAGGGTTAGGTTAAGGTTAGATGAGATTAGGGTAAAGTTAGGGTAAAGTCAAGGTTAAGTTAGCATTAGGTTAGTGTTCGTTTATGGTTTCGATAGGGTTTAAAAACTAGGCGAGGCTCTGACAATATGGAAATGTGTGTAGCAAGTTCCAACTTGCTCACGGCATGGAGCTAGACAGAGAAGCACCCATGGGGCTGAGTGTGTGCTTCAAGATGCATGCTCCCTTGCCAGGCGTGGTGGCTCACGCCTTTAATCCCAGCACTCGGGAGGCAGAGGCAGGNGGATTTCTGAGTTCGAGGCCAGCCTGGTCTACAAAGTGAGTTCCAGGACAGCCAGGGCTATACAGAGAAACCCTGTCTTAAAAAACAACAACAACAACAACAAAACAAAACAAAACAACCAAACAACAACAACAAAAAAGATGCACACTCCCGCTTTGCCCTCAGCAAAACAGACCCTCCTGACACCAGTGACAGGGAGCTCAGCTCCAGTGCCCTTAGCAGGCTCTGAAAAGACTCCCCAGGTCTCTAGGGATGTGGTTCCATGTGTGGATTGGGCAGAGGGCAATGAGGCAAGAATGAAAGAGTCCACAGGGCCTGTGGGTGAGCTAAGCAGCTGCTATGAGTGAGAATCTAGGCAGGTACCCAGCACGGGTGTGCTTACACTGCGAGTGGGCAAGGAAAGGCTTAGAACTGGGTTGGAGTTGGGTCTGAACATCCATCAGCTAAGGATGGATGTCCCTTGAGTCTATGGAGATACCGGTGCCCAGTGTGGGGTATAAATGCCCAGCTGTGACCCTGGGTCCAGGTGGAAGAACCTAGCTAGCCCCAGGCCAGTGAACCCAGACTTCCTCACAGAGAGAAGATGGGGATCATGTCAAGATCAGGCCATGCTTGGCTTCCGGCCCCACCCTCCTGTGTTGGAAGAACCTTAGAACGTTTAAGTCTTTCAAGGTGGTCTGCATTCACCGACTGTGGGATAGAATTTTCCATCTACTGCGGCTCCTGTTGACCTTGGTTAGGGACAGGGGCCTGGGGATGTCACTTGGATCAGCCTGAATCGACACAATTGCTTAGGCATCGAGATGCTGTCTAGAAAGCCGTTCCCAGAGCCACCAAAGGCCTGGGTCCCATCCCGGCATAAACGCGGGTATCAGAAGTGGCTTGGATGAGTCTGTGGATGTCTGGGATCTTTCTGTCATCATGTGGACCAGAAAGGAGTCAGGTGGGTGGGGTAGGCAGTCCCAACCATCTCCTTCAGCTCTGTTACCCACCCACTCACCTTGCTGTCGGCAAGAGTTAAGTTTTAATGAGAAAAGAGATTCTCTCTGGAATATCGAGTATAATTAAAACTGTGAACAGAAAAAAAAAAAAAAACCCAAACCAGAAAGCCTAGCAAACACCAAGAGTACTAGAGGAAGTGGCAAGCCACGACCCTGCCTCTCTTGCCCCGTGACACGGATTATTAAGTCAGGTTGGGAAGAGTTCCTATTAAATATTTAAATTTTTCATTAAATATTCATCATCTCAAAATTTGCTTCCTAACAGATCCTTAGGTAAATATAACAATATTTGATCACAAAAGCTGCTTGGCCTGGCAGAGACTTGGGGTAAGAGGCTGTCGGGCTCAGATCCCATGGGTATGGGGAGTCCCACTTGGGAGGGAGAGCCAGAGAGAGGGCTGTTACTGGTTGTGGCGAGGGCCTATGTGACCACACAGCAGGCCTTAGGGTGAAGTGGCTGGCATGTAGTGGTCATGCTGCATTTACAGGTCCTGCCAGGCCTGCTGAGCCCACCTTGGCTCCAACAGCCTTCAGGCCGCGTGGAGAACGCCTCCCTCAGGAGGCTGTGTTCCAGCTTCTGTCACCTGAAGGGACCATCCATCGGAACAGATACTGAGCTGATTAGGCCCAGATATCCCTTCCCTCAGGCCATGAATGGGTCACTCCTCCAGGGCTGTGTGGGACTCTGCTCAAAGCCCTGCTGTTCCTTGTATGGAGGAGACCTGGTGAAAACCACAGCACACTGCTCAGAGCATCCTGTAAACAGAGCCTGAGTTTTCCTCACTCCCAGGAACAGTGCTGGCATCCACAGATGACTCCCAAGCCACTAGTGGTATTTTAGGACCAGATCACTCTATAGACTTCCCCTCCTCCCCCTGTGAGATAGCAGCATCATGTGCCCCTCCTTCCACGCCCACCCATAGTAAGCCAGGCACTGCCAACACCTGTGGAGAACAGAAGTGCTCTTCTGAGGGTGTGTCTCAGGAACAGAGATATGCACCCGGAAACATGCATGGGATAGCATTGGCCTGAAGGGCTTTGGGTGGGTGGCAATGAGTGCCGGTGGGCATCGGAGGTGGCACCGTGCTGGTTGCTAGTACATATGACAACCTTCAAGCCTTGGGATGCTGGTCTCTGCCATCCTTCCAGTTATATGCTGCTTTGCCCTCCCCAGACCCAACCATATCACCCCAGGGCCTCTTCTACACAGCAGCATGAAGCCGCCCCACCCCCTGGAGCTCAGGCTGAGTCTGCTCCTCCTCTCAGGCTTCTAGATCTCCCCAGCAACCTCTCAGCATACACCTTCTCAATCCCATCCAATGCCTATGCCAGCCTTGGGCACTGGGAGGAATGCCAAGGTGTCACTGGAACACGACATCTACCATGCAGCAACCCTTCCGAGATCTTAGTCTTTCAATGGACAGCAAGGGTCAGTTCTTGCTTTCCTGTGGTCTTGTCAGCCCTGTGTCTCTCCTCCTGAGTGTTTTCATGGGTCTAGGCAGCTTCTCCTTTTCAGTGCCACCTGTGGTTGGCAAGGTGACCATCATCCTCTGTTCCCTGAGAGACAGCAGTGGGGGGGGGGGCACCCATGGGCTGGGTTTAAGGGGTTCCCAGACGTACATCAGACAGATGTTCAGCACTACAGGAGACAAAAGCTATTCTCTGCTTCCCACTGTGTCCATGCTTAGGTACAAAAAGTCTCTGCTGTTTGTCCAAGGTCACATGCTGGTATAAAACCAAGGTCACACCCAAGAAGGTCTAACCCTAGTGCCTGCAAACACTCAGACCATGCTCGTGAGGCCTCCCGGCAGATGAGCAGGCTCCTCTATGGCTGCCTTCTCCCTCCCCTTACACCACCCTCTGTGTTTGCCGAGCAGAGCAGAGACCTAGGTGCACAAGCCCGGCCTCCTCACTTTCCTACTCTCCCTCCCTGAGCCAATTCTGGGGTGAGGAGGAGGCCACGAAGATTGATGGTTTCCCTCACAGGCAGCAGGCACAGGCATGGGGTTCTCTCTCTGCACAGCCCTGATAAATGACACCTGCTGCAGGGACCACCTCTTGGGCTCCCAGGCTGACAGAAAGGCATGGAATCCCATGCTTCAGTGGATCTGGAATTCACTTGAGCCTGTGTCCTGGAGGAAGGACCATCTGCCAGAGAGATCCTGGTCTTCAGGCAGGTGCTCAGGGAGATCCTCTGACAGTGAGCTCTGCTAGACGCCCAAGCAGGATAGCAGAGGTGGGAGCGGGGTGAGAGCCGGCCATCCTCCTGAGAATCCAGGACGGAGTCTTTCTCAGACCAGCATGCTGCTGCAGTGAAACACTGACAAACCACTGACTTCACACAGACACAGATACACACACACTCACACATACACACACTCACACAATACATACACACACACTTACACATATACACACATGTATATACATACACAGACACACACATATACATACATACATACATACATATACACACAGGCACACACACATATACACACGTACACACACACTTACACATATACACACGTATATACACACACAGACACACACATATCCACATATACACACATTCACATCACATACATATACATACCCACACATACACACATACATACATACACTTACACACATACATATGAATACACACACACTCACTCACGCACACGCACACACACACACACAGAGTGTGTGGTTTTCTTGCTTTTCTTGAGGCTGGAAGGCCAAGTCCAAGGCTCTGACAGATTCAATGTCTGCTGAGTTCTCTGGTTCTAGAAGTTGCTCTCTACACCCTCAAGTCACAAAATGGTCCAGGCCTCTGTGAACAGGGTGCAGATCTTGTTACTGAGCTCTAACTTTCCCCCCAAGCCCTCTGCCACAAGAACCACAATGTCCCAGCAACACTGACATGAATATGGGATTCCCTGAGCCCTTCCTAGAGGCTATGCTCTGGGCTCTGCTTGTTCTGTGACAGCTAAGGGCCGTTTTGCACACACAGATATCAAATGGCTCAGAGCACAGAAAGAAAGGGTCCCCCTTAAACAGCCACCTGTCATCAGTACTGATGCCACTGTGGCCTGTCGGGGCACCATGGGTAAGGTCAAAAGGATGCCCGGAAATGCAGGCAGCTTCTAGGAGCACTCTGAGAAGGAAGCATCGAGTCTGAGACAAACCCTGAGGTGTGGGCTGCACCTCCATTTCCAGGCAAGCAGGATTCAAGAGGTACAGGCCCCATCCTGGACCCCCATGGGTGGGGCGCCCACTTTTTAACTGAGGTTGCCCCTGACAAGTGTGCCTGGAGCCAAGAGAGGTTTGCCTGCTGTGAGATGAGGTTCCTGACTCTCGAGGGATGAGGCGGACAGACTCTCCTGGGGATGGGCAATCGTGCCAGGAGGTGGGACCGGGGAGCCAGGGAGCCAGAGCCCTCAGCCCCTGAGGGATTGATTTCTTGACTGCGAGTTAGGACTGAGGAAGTGCTCATTCCCCAGGGAGAGGGAAGAGAGAGCTTCAGAACCAAACCTCGACACAGGCTGTGCTGTCCTGGAAGGAGCCTGCACATTTGAGAGGATAGGAGGGGGCAGGGCAGGTTCAGCTTCTGACCCCATCATGGAAGTGGGGCTAAGGGGAATCCTCATGCGCTCACTGCTGGTGCCGCTTGTAGGATGCCGCCCAGTAAGCCAGGTCAGAAATCCTACTGATGTCAACACACCCCGAAACTCTTCATGGTACAGTGGCTCCACCCAGAGCCTGAGGTGCCAGTTCTCTCCCGGAAGGAAGGATTGATGTGAGGACCAAGGACCAGCAAGGGTACTGGACAGTCAGTACACACTGATTCTTCCTTAGGAGATGGTGGCTCAGAGATGTAACTACATCCAATGAGGCTCTAAATGGATTTTGTGAGACCTCTCAGGTGCTGGAGATATGGCTCTGAGGCTAACAGCACAGGTTGCTCTTATAGAGAACCCAAGTTCCACTCCCAGTACCCATATTAGGTGGCTTACAACTGCCTGTAACTCCGACCCCGGGGGACCCGACACCCTCTTCTGGCTTCCATGTGTACCCGCATTAGTTTGTACATACATACATGCGTACATACATACAGGCACACACACACACACATACACACACACACACACACACACACACTCACATATGAATAAACAGGCTCTTTAATCTTTAAGGAACCTGGACAGGTGGTCACCATGTATAATGTCATTCTTCGTGCCCAGAGTTCCACTTAAGCTTCAGAGAGAGGGAGGCAGGTTTCTTGTAGCCCGACTCACCGCTGGTGCGTGGGAAGGGCAGGCCATGGCTCGTGCAGCTAGTGACTCATACGCAGACCAGAGCAGGTCTGAAACAGGTGAGACCTGGGCCGGGAGCCCCACCACTTCACCATCCTGCTTATGAGATTTGATGCCATCCCTCTCAGGTTAGCAACGGATCAGGATTCCAGTGAGTCATAATTTCGCACCACCCAATGGTTACAGGCAACAAGAAGCCCGTTTCTCTCCCATCTTATGCAACCAGAAAATTGGGACCGCATGCAGCCCGCGTGACATTATACACTTTAAAATATTGCATTCTCTCTTGCTAGAGCCTGCAAACCCATTACAAGGCAGATAAAAAGCAGGCGCAAGGGTAGGAACCCAGAGAAGGCAAGTAGATGGAAGGTACCTGCATCCCATCATTAGGAAGCAAGCCCACTGCTCCCACCCCGGGAAGCTCATCTTCCTGGAGGCTGCAGGACAATCTGTTATTTCACCAAGGGAGGCCAGCAAAGATGATGCTCGCGACAGAGATACAGGTGTAATTGCACAGACCGGAGCAGGCTGCTGCTTTAATGGATGTGGGATCTGCAGGTAGATGGTAGTGCACACCAGCTGAGCCCCTGAACTCCACTCCCACTTTTCACAGGTCCCAGGTCCTGGGAGACCAAGCCCCCTGCCTTGTACCATTAAAGCACCCAGCCGGCCCTCAGCTCTCCTTGCCACGGGCTCTGGTGGAGAGCCATTTGCTTCCTGTTGCCATCTGCAGATTACACCTCTCACCGAGGCCCTGCTCAGAGCTGCAGGAGGGATTTGGCAAGCAGACTTGGAGGGCTCCAATCACAGAGTGGAGCTGTGGGGCTGTGGCAGCCTAGATACCCGCTGAACTGTGCCAGCAAGTGGGACCTTCTTCCCACCCGGGCGGGTGGCAGACTTCACCACCACCAAGGAGGGTCTTGGCTCTGCCCTGAGACCAGAGAGACCATTATCTCTGCTCTCCCTGTTCTCAAAAGCCCCCCTCATTCTCCCCACATTTGATTCTTTGCTTAGTGACTTTCCCAGAGAATTCCATGTTTGTGCCAGGTTGGGGAGATTAAAGGGAGCAGAAGAGCAAACCCGCTTAAGGAGCTTTGCAGAGGGGAAAGGGGAAGACCCCCCTTGCCATCTTGTCTGTAGCAAACTTGGCATGAGACTTGGCAGACTGAGCTGGATTGGGCTTAGGCAATGTCCAGGCCCACAAGCTTCAGAGAATGGCAGCTGCCAGCCGACCCAACAAGGCTCAAGGCTCCCTGCCCTCGGTTTCTCCAGTGTTCCTAGCTAGGTCCCAACTCTAGACCCTTATCCCCATACTCCTCGGTGCTGGCATGTGGACACAGGAGCCTGTGATCAACACGTACTCATACAGGAAGGCATGTGTGAGTGTGTAAGTGCTCAGCAAGGACAGGCAATAAGCGTCACATAGAAGTATGGTGGTGACATTGCCTTAGGACCAAACCATAGGCCTGCCAGATGAACCCCTGGCAAAGTGTGTATACGGGACCCAGGAGAGACAGCTAGACTCTGAGTTTACAAGGCTATGCCAGGCAAGAAGGGGCAGCAATCACCTTGCTGACTGAGACCCAGTGATCCTCAAAACCCTTAATAAGTTCCACATCACAGGCATACAAATGGACAAGGGACTTGGGTGGGCCTATGTGCTCTGTGACCTCTGCACATCATTCCAGACTCCCCGATGCCCTTGTGGGTTGGGTGGAGAGATCGCTGAGCCACAGCACCTGCATAGACCGTGGGTTCTCTCCTTTTGTTTCATTGGGTTGAAAGTTCACATAACAAGATTCACCCTCTTTCAAGTAAACAATATGGGTGACATTTAGCAGGTTTGGGGATTGTCATATGAACACTGCTATTTAGTTCCAAACATCCCCCAAAAGGAACCTCCAACCCAGCCCCTCCTCACTCTCTCCCTCTCGCTGTCACCAGTCTGAGTTCTGACTCCAGGATTTACCTGCATTGAAATGCCCCCTCACAGGCTGATGTGTTTGGACAGTGGGTCCCAGCAGTGGTGCTGTTCTGCAAGGTTGTGGAAATGGGAGGTGGAGCATCACTGTAAGAAATGAGTCACTGGGGCAGGCCTTGAGGTCTCCAAGCCAAGCACTGCTTCCTGTCTACTCTGGTTCTTGACTACAGATGCGATGTGACCAGCTGCCCTCCCTCCTCGTCTGTGACACACTAGATTGCCAAACTGTGACTCCAAATAAATCCTTCCTAGCAGGGTCTAGTGGTACGCACAGCCTGTAATCCCAGCACTTGAGAGGTAAAAGCAGGAAGGTCAGGAGTTCAAGTCCATGTTCATTCTTGGCTACGTATTGTGTTTGAGCTCAGCCCGACATCCTGTCTCAGAAAACAACAGCAGTGTGTGTGTGTGTGTGTGTGTGTGTGTAAAATATTAAATACCATGCCCCATGCTCCTTGAATGTTTTTGTCAGGCACTTTGTCATAGCAATAACTAAACAGTAACTAAAACAACTCAATAGATCCCTTTGGTTTCTGGCGACTGTCAGCTAGTCTAGTGGTTGTAATTGCCCACGATGTACCCTTTATCCCTTTACGCAGGCAAGTAGTATTCCTTTGTGTGGTTCTATTGTATCCCGTTCACTGTTTCATCTATGGGTGGACTTGTAGTCTGCCTGAGTCTGTGTGAAGAGTCCCAGTGTAGATCTGAGTGACGTGAACCTCATGCAGTCTTTTGGAGCGTCTACTTAGGCACTCGGCGGCTGGTCATGCTGCAATGCTGTGGTTACTTTTTGAGGAATGGTCCACAGTTTCTGTGTAAAGCTCAAAAGAGCTGTCCTATGGACCAGCACTGATGGGTTCCATGGAAGCACAAGAGTAGGACCCTAGTCCCTCCCACTAGGAACTCAGATCTCGGCCTGAGCCTGCGGGCAGGGATGGGGGATGGGAGTGTCAAAACTGCCAAGTCAGGCAGATGCTGGTCTCGGTCTCGAAGGGCATGGACATCAGCATCCCGGCTCCGATGAGACATACAGAAGCTGGCTAGGCTGAGCCACACATGACCAGGAGGGAGGCAGATCCTCCTGTCTCTCTCTGTACTTCCCTCCCAGCCAGGGCGACTCTGACAGTGGCCTAGATCTCAGTGCTTCTGGACCACAAAGCTACAGTCTACCCGCTAGGAAGGTTAGTCTCCTGTGTGTGCATTCCTCAAAGCAGCCAGATTTGACAGCTTTGTGCCTACAGATTTCTAGGCATTGCAGTGGGTATCTGGGCACTACAGTAAGAGACCTCTGCCTACCAGATCCTAGGAACAGTTCTGATTATGAAGGGGAGAGGACAGGGAGAGGGAATGGGGAAAAGAGGGAGGGAGAGAAAGGGGGAAGGGAGTGCCCCAGACCAAGACTTTCCCCATTCCAGGCCTAGAAGGGCAGAGTGAGGGAAGATATGGAAGTCAGGCCAGGGGTGACCCAGTTTTGCTGAGGCCACCCGTAGCCATGCAGGTTACACAGAGGATAGAATGTCTGGCTTTCGTACTTCCTTGCTGTGGAGTGGTAAGCCCAGCCAAGGTCATGAGGATCCTTAGTTTCATACCCAGGCTGAGGCAGGACCGACTGGAGGGGAAGGAGCCACCCAGCAATGTGGCCAGGCTCAACAGCCCTGGGCAGCCCCACTGGTTTTTAATAGCCCTGGCCTCAGGCAAAGGAAGGCTTTCCCAGTGTGGCCCAGGCAGGGATCTACAGCAGCCACCAGAGGGGATGCCATGAGGACTACAGAGGTGGGGGAACATCTGTGGGTCACCTGTGGAAACTAAGGAAGCCTGTGTTTGCTAATGCCACATGGGTGTCAGTCACTAAAAATACATTGCCGTTTCACAGAGCAGACCTGCCAGACCAGGGCTGATGTCCCTCCTGTTTCCACTGGCAGATCTAGAGAGAACACAGCCCTGGCCCACAGTCATTATCCTGGGGTGTGTAGGGGCGTTTCAAACCCACACCCTGCTCCTGCTGCAGACTCTCACAGGGCTACCTTCCTCTGCAGATCTGTGCCTGACAATGCAGGACCAGGAGAGGCTTCTGTTCTACACTCAGCCAGCCAGACCCCATCCACACTGAGAGGTCTGCTCAGGCTCGGGTAGCTATGTCAGACAGACTAGGTAGGGTAGGAGGCCCACAGATGTTCTGGGGGACAGGGCTGGAGCTGCTGAGATCTCTATTCTCCACTCTCACAGGGTGAGACTGGATGCCCGTCCTGGCCCATGCGTCCACGCCTGACTTGGCGTGAGTCTGACTGTGTGTATTTCTGACCTGGGCTCCCAGATGGGTTGCCTGGTGTCAGGTATTTCTTTCCCAGGGGTGCCCAGCCCTACCGCCTTCTCCTCTTGTAGAGATGTTTTTGTGAACTTAAGAAGAAATCGGGAAAAGGTCGATTCCCTCTGTCCAGCCCATTAATTCTGCATGCTCAGGCTAGAATTAACCTTGGCAAGCCTTGAGAGGAGAGAGTAATTCTAACCTTAAAAATCTGCTGATTAAAGCTGGTTTGAGGAATTCGACGCCCTGCTTAATGTCCTGGCAGGGAGCCCAGCCTCGCATTAACATAGCCACAGTCTGGCCTGGCATTTCCCCCACCTTCTTCACAAACAAAGCCTCCTGACCTGTTTTAAGTAAGAATTCCTTCCCAGACTCCTGGCCGGGTGCAGCTGGGTGGCAAAGGTCCACCTTGGTACCCAGACCGTGTCACAGGTGTTTAGCAGATGCAGTTCCGGAGCCCACCTGCAGAGGGAGCCAATCCCGGCCACCACCTTCCCCCTTCTCACTTGGAATGTTCCCCACCTCTGCTGCCCTCTAGAGGCTAGGCATGGAGGAGTGGGAGAAAGAGGGCTGGCTCCCTGGAAATGGAGATCCCCCAGCCCCAGAGAGCACAGCCGCACCTTGGACAGCAGTTGACCTTGACCATCTCTCTGGTCGTTCTTTGTCTAAATGCATAAACCCACATGGGATGCTGTCCACAGGGGTGATAGACCAAGAAGAGCCTGTGAAAATCCATTGTCTGTGTGAAAAACTCTGGGCACCTAATACAGACAGGATGGAGGCATAAAGAGCAGAAAGCTTGCTTCATATCCAGAGAGGGAGGAGAGGAACAGAGGGGAGATGTCTAGCTATCACCAATACAAACCACTGGCACGATCAAGATCAGTTCCAACCACTTGACAGGTCTACAAGAAATGAGTCTGAGCAATGTACTTTGATGGGAAAAAGGAAATTTTACTTCATTTATTTAATATTTATGTCTTGTAGCTTTGGAAGTATTTGTAATAGAAATGGCAAGGCTATATTGAAATTGGTTGGAGGTACAAACCCCTGATGGCTGGGTGAGACCACACACACACACACACACACACACACACACACACACACACACTGGGGGTAGCTCTGTGTGCCCATGTGCCAGGACAGGCTGATAAGACTGAGAGAATGAAGCCTCCAGCATCCATCTGGCCCTGCAGCGCAAACGGGCCAGGGCTGAGAGTTACAGAAACCATGTGTTCCTGCCCGTGGATCCCCGGAGGGTGGGAGAACATTCAGGCCAGGGTGGCTAAGAACCCAGACTTCACCCCAGAAGGAGGCAGAGTGGAAGCAGCAGATTGTAGAGCCAAGATGATATCAGGACAGATGTGCACGCCCACTGTGGCCTGGTCATCCCTGACCAGGGCTTCACAGCTGGAAACAATGCCCACTGCACATCCAAATTTACCTTATTATCTGTTTTTGGCCATTACTCTATTTTATGCCCATTAATTTATTAATCTTGGAAACCACCACCACCCCCCAAGCACAATAAAGTCAGAGCTCTGGGAATTTTATTTATGTCTTTGAACATGATTTTTATGCCTTCTTATCTAAAACTTCATTTAATCTTTATCACACTCCTCACTCATGCGATCCTTAAGCTGACGGGGCTTTACTGGGGCGGTTTCTCCGCACAAGCACAGTGTCTCCCACGGGTTGGGAGCTCAGGTGAAGGAGGTGGGTGCTGCTGGGGCTGGTGCCAGAGTCAGGACTGCTATGCCCATGCTGTGATCCTGAGACCATGCAGTCCGCCCCACCTACACCCCCACACCGCGCTGGCCCCGCCCCCAGTGCCTGCTCCTCACCTCTCGAACTCTCCACCCTCTCCCTCCCCTCCTCCAACTCCCAACCCCTGAGCTGGGCCCTCCCCCAGAGCCTGCTGCTTCCCGGGCTTCCCACTCTGCTCCTCAGTTCTCCTTGAGTTCCCACTCCCCCAAAAGTTCCCCTGATAGAGAAATGCACTAGAACATTCTGTGGAGATGCCAGGCAACCCTCTAGTTTGAGAACCCCGTCCCCTAGTGCACTGCACAGGGCCATCTCTCTATGCCTTGCTAAGACCACAAGGGAACTTCCCTTCGGAGGCAAGGGGTGGGAGACAGGTACCCTCTTGTCTAGAGACTAGTGGGGAGCGCTCAGTGCCACGCAGAGCCCTGGCGTCCATAGTGACCCCACGCACCACTGATGTTTTCCTCAGCCTTCTCTGCTTCTACAGGGGAATCTCCTGCCCTGAGAACCAGCCTATTTAGGGGTCTGGGGTGTCTGCTGTTTGTGTGTTTTGGGGCCAACAGGCCTTTTTTTTACAGAGTGGTGTGTCCCAGGAAGAGTCAAGGCTCCCTACCTTTTCCTAATCCTTCACGTGCTTCCTGTGGGGGTGGGGAGCTTTGAGCCTCGTCCTGCCTCTGCCCCACCTTCTCTCTTCCCTCAGTTGGCACTACCTTGGCAGATCTGTTTCACAGCTAAGCTGAGCCACCTGGTCCCCAGGATCCCTCTATGGTGTGGGTCAGATCCCACAAGCTTTGCAGATCTGAGGAGAGCCCAGAGTTCAGCTATGACACCACTGTGACCTTATTCAAGGAAGACCTCAAGGGCCACATCCCTGGAGGGAAATTCTCACCAGCCTTCTTTTGAAGATTTCAGGTTCCCTCTTCCCTGTTGTGCCTCCCTTCCAGGTCCTTCTGGGTCCTCTATAGTACAGCGATGTTCAATTGAGTGGCTTAAAGACCAACTCAACATCTTGAAAAGGCAGGACCACCTGATGCCAGATGAGGAGAAGCCACGTGAGGGAGGAGGCATCCTTTAGAGAATGATCACTGGGAAGATAATATTTTAGCAGATTTCCACTCCAGCTTGACAACATCCCTCCTAAGGCCTCAAAGAAAGTACAGTATGCAGGGGAGAGTCCCTGAGCTTGCTGGGCCGCCTGCCATCTCCTTTGGCTACTGGGGAGGATCACTGGGGATTCAATGGCCTTTGTTCACTGGTCATTGTCCAGGATGGCAGGGAACAGGCCATGGGGGCGGTCTTCAGAGTGGAGCAGGATAGGAGCCTTGGCCAATGGTCATCTAATATTCCCCATCTCTGCTGTCATCCCCAACCTGGACGCCGAGTCTGCCTGCATGCGATTCGTTTACCTCAGACTCATTTTAAAGCAATCCACTAGTTAACAACAAGTCCCGGGCCCCAGCACACATGCAAGCAGTGTTCGAATTAAGTTATTTGGTCCAATCTTAAATTAATACTAACCAAATCCTTCAGCGAGGACAGTTCTAGGAGCCACTCCAGGGACTTTATCACTTTTGCACGTGACAGAGGCAGGTCCCATGGAAGCCCTGGCTTCTTGGTCATGGCACCAGTGAGAAGCAACCAGGGGTGGCATGCTGTGGGAGAAGACACGAGAGCTTCGGGAGTCAGCCAAGGCTCCATCAGGTTCCTAAGATGCTAGGTGACCTTGAAGAAGTCATCTGTCAATACACTGGTCCTGGGTCTTAATGGGGCCTCCCATGGGACAGTCTGAAACAGACTCTGCCCACAAGCTCCCAAACATAGGATTCCGATAAGAAACCCAGGAAGGACTCTGGCATCCCCGCCTGTCCAGCGTCTGTACAGGAGGCCACTGCTGTGTACTCAGCCTGGTGTCTTCTGCCTGTCCCCTCTCGGGTTACCTCCTCTTCACTCGCCTTATCTCAACCCAAATGTCCCTTCCTCAGCTGTCTTTGCTGACCTTCAATCCGGAAGGAGCGCATCTCACCCACTCTGAGGTTTTGGCACTTAGCCTTGTACCTCTTGTTCATTCTTTACCATTTATTGGGGTTCGCTCAGGAACCTAGGCGATATGCGGCGGTGTGGTTCTGGAGAGGATCGTAGTCAAATCTCCCTGAGGTCATCTTTCCTTTCCTTGTACATCTGAGCCCAGGCCGCCTTGCCCAGGGTGCCCTCCTGCGAGGATATAGCTGAGCCTCACCTTGAAGCTCACCTCCCCAACTTACTTCAACAGGATTAAGCTGGTATCTTCCAGAGGGGTTCTCTCTTCTCCATCATCACCTCTACACAGAGGCTCACTTTAAACCCATTTGTCTTGGTCATGTATACAGCAGATACAATTGAGAGAATTAAACCAGGCACAAGGAGAATCTGTTCATTCTGTGTGCCTTTGTGGAGCCGGTTACCTGTCCCTGGCCCCACCCCAGGGAAGAGGGGAGCCAAGCAGAGCTCCCATCTGTGCCACTGAGGAATCCGGGGGTTACTGCAGCAGCTACAGCCAGAACTCAGACCCTGGCAGGCAGCCTGGCTGCTGTGACCTCAGCAGGGATATCCACAGAGGAGACTCCCCTCCCCCTGTGAGAGGATTACAGATGAGATTTGCTGGCACATGCCCTGGTCTGAGGACACAGCAGGTAGTGTCCCTGCTTTAGAGCCAGCTTCAAGGGGTGAACTTTTCTGGGGGCGGGTTCAAAAGGTTGTGGGAACCTGCCATGATTGAGTCCTGCAAGTTCTGGGATAATGATGGACTCAGGCCTTTAGACATTTCAGTTTCCCAAGTCCCTGCTCTGAAAGCCCCAAATTCTCCATATCTTCCTATCTCCATATCCAAGCATCTTGGTTCTTGGAATTCTGCTCTAAGGGTCTTGGCCTATTGGAGACAAAATATCCAACAAAGCCACTTGAGGAAGGAAGGGTTGTTCTGCAGTTCGAGGAGGCGCGTTCTACCATGAGGGAATCTCACAGAGCAACTGGTGCAGCTGCATCCTCCATCCACAGGAAGCAGACACTGGATGCTGGTAACCAGCTGGCCAGCTCCTCTTTTTTTTTTTTAAGATTTATTTATTTATTTTATGTATGTGAGTCCACTGTAGCTGTACAGATGGCTGTGAGCCTTCATGTGGTTGCTGGGAATTGAATTTTTAGGACCTCTGCTCGCTCCGGCCGGCCCCATTCGCTCTGGTCTCCTCCACTCACTCAGTCCCTGCTCGCTCTGGCCCAAAGATGTATTTATCATTATCCATAAGTACACTGTAGCTGACTTCAGACACACCAGAAGAGGGCATCGGATCCCACTACAGATGGTTGTGAGCCACCATGTGGTTGCTGGGATTAAACAAACTCAGAACTTCTGGAAGAGCAGTCAAATGTTCTAACCCACTGAACCATCTCGCCAGCCCTGGCTGTCTCCTCTTTATTCATTCTTTGATCTCAGCCTATAGGATGGTGCTGCCCACAATTCAAGGTTGGGTCTTCCCACCGGAATTAACCCAATCTCGGAACTCCCTTACAGATATGGCCAGAGGTTGTTTTCCAGGGCGAATCTAAACCCCACCTTTACATTCAAGGCTAACCATCATATTGCG
This sequence comes from Mus pahari, assembly GCF_900095145.1. Classification (NCBI taxonomy): domain Eukaryota; kingdom Metazoa; phylum Chordata; class Mammalia; order Rodentia; family Muridae; genus Mus; species Mus pahari. The sequence goes on along the minus strand of NC_034595.1, from coordinate 102,227,471 downwards.
TATTGTGACCGAAGCTCTGAACCATTCACTTTAACTCATGTAAAGGATTTGCGCAGCCACACGGGGCTAGAGGCTGCCATGTTGAATAATGTCTCTCTGTGGAGACATGGATGCTTCGGTGTAGACAGGTTCCTCTGGTGCTGATACAGGGGTCTCCAGGAGCCCTTGCTGGTTGAGGCCTACCAGACTAGCAAAATCTGGTCTTCAAATGGTTCCTCAGGCCCTTGCTTCTGGTGCCCTGACCTCTTCTACCTTTGGGTACCAAACTGTAGAATAGCAAGTGACTAGTCTTCCATGTGGCTACGTTTCCCTTGAAGGAAAGCCAAGAGCAAACTGGTTTTTTGAGGACGCAGGGCTCCCTGTCTACTGCCTCCTCTTGAAAGGTAGATCTCAGAAAACAGTGAGAGGGGTGTTTCTTCTAGGGAGGCCGAGCATCCAGGGACGCTGAACTTATCCAAGGGAGAGGGGCCAAATGGGCTCAGACTCGGGGTCAGAAAAGGGACAAACCACTTGCAGCGCAAACCCATGTCAGCCCCTCATATCTTTTGGTTAACTATTCATCCTGTTGTTTCTGTGTGCCTGTGCTGTGGCGGCCCCTTCCTAGACAGTCATGGTATGAGAACTGAGGGATGGCAGAGAGTGTGTTGTATGTAGGGGACTTTTTCTTGAAGGACCATACAATGCTCATGTTTCCATTTATGAAGGGTTGGGGCTTGGCAAGTTACGGCCCAGCCTAAGAGTCAACTGTGTGTTTTACATTTCGTCAACAGTTTTCTAAAGCTGAAAGGAACAGTAACACTTATGACATGTGAAAAATCACATAAAACTCACATTTCTGTGTCTCACTAGGACAAGCCGTATCCATCCATAGACCTGTCCCCTAAGGCTGCCTTGGCCCCACAGGGAAGAACTGAGCAGAAATATTAGTGGTCTGATTCACCAAGCTAAAAATAGCTAAAAATGCTTGCCATCTAGACCTGTCCCCGAACAGAATGTTTCCCGGCCCCTGTGAGGAGCAGAAGGGTGGAATGTGGATCCGAAATAATGAAGGTGTGCACCATTCTCTCTGGGGAAATCTCCATGCTTCTTACTGTCCCTACAGACAGCATGGACTCCTCTGTCCAGGAACTCTGGGGCAGGAAGGGATCCTGTGGGTTCCTGCAGGTTCCTGCAGCTGCTGAGATGTGACAGGTGAAAAGAAGGCAGCTGGCCTCAGAGCCACCCCCCGGTGAGAGCATAGGCCTGCACCAGGGATGCCCAAGGCCAGCTGGGCACCGTGAGCCAGTGCAATCTCAGGAAGAAAGAGCAGAGGCCTTAGTGGAGCTTAGCTTGGGCCAACAGAAGTGTCTAGGCCCTGCCTGCTTCTTTAGCTCCCTGTACCCTCTAGGGCTTCCCCTAGATGGAAAGCATGTGTGATTGAAACTGGAAGCCAAAGGGAAGTCTCAATCTCTCTCTCTCTCTCTCTCTCTCTCTCTCTCTCTCTCTCTCTCTCTCTCTCTCTCTCTCCCCACCTCTGTGTGTGTGTGTGTGTACGCTCGCATGTGGCTAAGAGATGAATGGAAACAGTAAGACATGAGAAAGAGAGAGAACAGAAACAACAGGTGGAAAGGCAGAGAGAAAGTCGGAGGAGGGCTCCCCACAGTGCCTTTCCCTCCTAGCCAGTAAATCGAGCTCTGCCTTTGGCACAGGGAGGCAATGGGGAGCCCTGGCAGAGCCCGCATGGCCAGCGCACCTGTTGCTCTAGGTGACGTGTTTACTTTGAAGGCAGCTGGTCTTTGTTGTTGGTTCCTCTGTTGTTCCATCTTTCCTTTTCTTAAAAGATAAAAAACCGTTGTGTGGCTTACAAGGAAGCCCGGGTGTGTTAGAGGGAGGCTGCTGGACCTTAACCCCCATGTGGCTCTTCTGAGGGCCACTTCTGCCGAAGGGTGGCATTCCTGAAGGTGTCTAGCTGTCTCTCTCTCTCTGTCTCTCTCTCCATTTGTCTCTCAGTCTCTCTGTCTCTCCACCCACCCACATTTGTTTTGTAATTATCACATCAAGCAACAAGTTCCCTTGGGGTATTTTCATATGCACTTGCTCTTGATTTACCCCTCCCCGTGTCTGCCCCTCTCCCCATCTCCAGCCCCTTTCCCTGTTACCCTTCTGCCCAGACTTCCTCTTCCCTTTCTGTATCACATGTGTCACATGTTCCCTTTCTGTATCACAGCCTGATGTCTTAAAGCCTAATTATCCTCCCCTCTTGAGCCCCTTTCCAGTTTTCTGGCTCTGCACATATATATCTGTATATATATTATGAACACACATACAAAAATCCAAACATGGGAGCCTAATTTGAGAGGGAATCGCTGTATTTGTCTTTCTGAATCTGGGTTTATGTACACAGAGGTATACAGGGAGGCCACAGCACACACTCTCACACAACCACATGGGTGTACACACACACACACATACCTGTTCACATACATGTTCTCACATATCCACACGTACACAGTCACACACACATATACATTCACACATGTACACACACATACATTCACACATACTCACACACGTACACACACAGACATATACAGTTTCACATACACACACTCACACATATACACACTTGCTCACATACAGTCACATACTCATACCCAGTCACACAAACATATATGCTTATGTACTCAAACATACATACACAAATACAATCACACACTCACACTCAGTCACACACACACATTTACACACCCATTCACATATATACTCTCACCTATATACTCCCACATGCACATATTTGTACACCCCCTACACACATGTACACACACAGACATATAGTCTCACACACACTCACATACTTACATATATACACACTTGTATACATACAATAACACACTCACACCCAGTCACACACACATACATGTTTACATTTGTACATACTTGCATACATACAATCAGATAATCACACTCAGTCACACAAACACACACATACTCACATACTCGCTCATACATATGCACATATACAATCTCACACACACACACACACACACACACACACACACACACACGAGAGCAGACCTGGAAAGAGCTCCTTCTAACCACATCCCAGGCCCTTATTGGAAAGTTCCCCCTGGGAAGGCTGGGGATGCCCTGCAGTCTGGTCAGATCAGGCCGGGAGTTTGTGTGGCACAAATCACTACAGGCAAAGTTGATTGCTTTTCGGTGAGCGGGTAAATGAATGGGCTGATATACTGCCTTGTGAAATGTTCTCAGTTAATCCCCAATCAGCTTGGCGATGACAACGTCACTCAGACTGGAGATCCACGAAGAGACTGGGAAAACCAGATGGGTTCAGGTCACGGCGAGGGAGGGAGGGAGCCGAGGTGCTGAAGGGGAGCAGGTGGCCCGGGCTTGTGTGGTCACAGCAAGAAGGGAGTACACAGTAGGGTGGCATGGCTTGTGCATGCCTACTGTGTCCTCCCATCAAGGTACCTGAGTGTTCGGCCTACCTCCCATATGAAGCACTGTTCCATCACGCTGCATCATACACACCTCTGCATCCCACATGCCTCTCTTGTGGGGTCCCAATGGGCTCCTCTGCATTCACAAGGAGAAAGCTAGAGTCAACCGTCCAGGCGATGGGCACCCAGGGGCTGCTGTCCCGAAGCAAGGATCTGAGATACAGATGTGACTGCCATACACCTTAACTTCCCACCGTTCCTAGATAAGGAGCCACAGCCCTGCTTGCTGTCACCTGTGGGGATCTGACCAGAGTAGCCAGCTCAGCACACCCTGTACATCACCCATCCATCTGTCCTCGTTGTTCCTCAAGCACTGTCCCACCTCATCCTCAACCCAGGGTTCTCCGGCTGCTGATGCTATCTTACCCATCTCTTGCCTCAGCTAGCCCAACTTGTTCTTCTGGCTTCCCGACCCCCCTCTGGTGAGAGCCGGTCACGTTTGCACAGATGCTGGACTCGGAGACCGACACAAGCCTCCCGTTGTTACATTAGCTCTCTTCCCTCATGACCACACTGAGAGAAACCGTTAAGATGGTAGTCATTTTCCAGCCAACACGAAAACCAGAGCTGAATGAACCCTTTGAGCACTAACACACCAGACCACTTCCAGAGTCTCATCCTGTGTGTGTTGAAGTCCTTGTCTTACTGAGTACCAGATATCAAAATGAGATATTTTTTCTCCCCATCATTGAGCATACGAGGTTAAGGTGCTCTAAGTTGTGGATAGGGAAGGGGTTCAACTTGACCCAGAAGCCTTTATTAAAATTCCTGTCTTGATCAAAGGCCCTGGTTAGAAAGAGCGACAGTAAGAGAGCCATGGAGGTAAACATGGGCTGGCGGAGGTGCTCCGGGGCTCCGGGCTTCTCCTGCACAACGCCCGCATTGTGGTTTTGCTTCTCTCACACACATTCCTAACCTCACACCTCTCTGCTGATGAGACGAGAGACGTGTGATCATGGCTGTCGTTAGAGGAACATCTACAAATGGGCTTGTGGTTCTGAGTGAGGCTTGGAGATTCCTCTAGTTTAAATGCACAAGCCCCGATAGGCACACATCCAATTTTTTTGTTTGTTTAACTTAATTTTGCTTATGCAGTGATTCGGGGCACTTCTGGGTACACGGGTTGTGGGCTGGCACGTGTGGAGAGCGCACCCCTGCTCACTCCCTTTCCACATTCACACGCTGGGTAGATCAGGTGTTTGGCAAATTTGCAGCCTCAATGTGGGATTCCAGAGGCTAAGATCTATGAGTAGGGAGGCACAGGAAAGGGATACAATGCTAGAAGCTGGCCTCGTTCATCTCGTCTGGAGGGGAGTAAGCAGTGAGAAGACACAGACAGGCGCCTTTTATTTCTAAGGGAAGGGGGCATGTCTCTCAACCGTCAGTGTCTCTCTCCCCTTGGCTCATGAACTGAGTCAAACAAAGAAACTGCCCATGAGAAACAAGGGTTGCCATGAAGGAAAGAGGGCACAGGAAGTCACAGGTGGCTGCAAACCAAACACTTTCAAGAAAAAAAAAAATGGTCCAAACAAGAGTCAACCTGGCAAGAAATGAAAGAAAAAAAAATCCCAATCACAAAACCAAAACATAGCATCTTGCAAACCAGGGGAGTCAGGGAAGAATATTGCCTTCTTAATAATAAATACATTTCGTGGGCAAGAACTGCAAGGGAATCGTTTAAATTAATTTCCGCTTTGTTTGTTTGGTTTGTACAGGGCTTAAATCCCAGCTGACAGCGATCTGTAAAAGTTCTAACATATTGGAAATCTGATTTTCTTGCAGCCTGAATCCCAGAGTCCAAAATGATTTCTCTTTCAACCCCGCTAATCAGACAGGCAGGGCTCAGATGGACTCTGAGTCAAGCCAAATTGCACTTGGTCTTTCTTGGGGGCATAAAAACGTCTGACAGAAGTGCCAAGGAGAGGCTGCCTGCCATTCCTCTCTGCTATGGGGGAGATGGGAACAGTCCCTCGGTGTCCTGGGCAGCTCTACCAACTCATTCTTCTCTGTCCACACCACTGTTTCTGGGCTGGACTTTGACAAGCCAAGGGAACGCTGAGGATGGAAAGGGGAAGGTTTGTCCGACTTGGAATTGGAAGCCCAAAGCAAAAGTCTTTGGCGCAGACTCAGGGGCGGATCCCATCAAGCACGCAGAGACAGCCCTTGCCTAATTGGTGAGCTGTGGCTGGGTGTCTTTCTCTCCCACGCAGATTTCCACAGAGGTCCTAACTGGCAGGTCACCTTGGGTCTCTTCTCATCTCACCAGCAGGCTCACCCCTTGAGAGCCCAGCTCTGAACGCAGATACCCAGAAACAGAGGCTGCCGCAGTGCAGCCCACCCACCAGTCAACCCTGCCAAGTAATAGCCCCCCAGGACTGACCTTCCTCCCGGATCAGCCCCAAACCTGAGCACCACCCCACCCCCATTGTCCAACCAAATCTATCTGCACTAAATCCAAGAAGCAAGCAAACGAACATGGGAGCAAACCAACCAACCCTTGCTCAAAAGCAAAAGTGGGATATGTGGGAGGTGGTACCCCCCCACACACCTCTGTAGACACATTCCACTGCTGCCTAGACTTATTCCCACTAGCACTGGACTTATATCAACAAGGATGGCTATCCTGGGGCAGTATGGTGTGTGTGTGTGTGTGTGTGTGTGTGTGTGTGTACATGTGAATACATGTCTGTGTGTGTGTACGGACACACACGTCTCTCTGTATGTGTGCATGTGTGCATATGTCTGTGTGTTATGTGTGCATGGGCACACATGTCTGTGTGTGTTATGTGCATGTGGGCGTGTGTGTATACATGTGTGTGCGTGCATGTGACTCTGTGTGTGCGTGTGTGTCTGAGTGTGTGTGTGTATGCGTGTGTGTGTGTGTGTGTGTATGTGTGTTGTTTTATTCCACAAGGTAACCCTCAGTCCTCCCCATATACCCAAGGATTTCAGCCTAGGCTGTAGTGATGAGCATGGTGACCTCAGTCCCTTAGTGCTGCCTGGCAGTTCCGAGTTCTCTGGTACCTCTAGTCCTCCACAGGGTACAGTGCCAGATGCCTGCACCACCACCATACACACACACACACACACACACACACACACACACACTGGCATGCCCTACAATCTGTCTTAGACCCTATCCCTGGAGTCCACCCTGTGCCTCCGTCTCCCCAGGTCTGCCAGCGGTGGCGTGGCCCCTCTTGCTCCTTTCTGTTGCACCCACCGTCTTCCTCCCTTCCTTCCCTCTTTCCAACTGAACTCTCGTTTTTCCTCTCTCTCCCTAGTGCTTGTACGGCTGCTATGTCCATTCCTCCATCATACCTACTTTCCACCGGAGGTGCTACTGGCTCCTTCAGGTAGGTGGCTGGGATTGGATTCTTCTCGCGTCGCTCTCTGATGCTTGGGAAGGGTCTGTGGAGGGTGTCGAGGGGAATGGGGCTCCTGTGCGTGACAGCAAGTTTGGGCTGAGAATCCTGGTGTGATCTCCTATTTTTCAGTGGTATTTGCTAAGGCTGGTTTGGTGACAGGTCTGGTTGTGTGAGTGAGGTCCCAGGAAGGAGAGTGAGAACTGGTAATCAAGGTACACCTTGCTCATCCATGAGGATAAAGAGTAGATGCTTCAAGGTGCCGAGGTCCCTGGTTTCCTTTTGGTGAGGTTTAAGAAGCCTGGGTGTCCTGTCCCTCACATGAAATCCCTGTTGACTACAATCCATATATTCATTTGCTGTCTTGGTTAGTCAGAAGGTACATGTGGGAAATAGGCTTCCATGACTGTTTTCAGTACCGTGGGATTGACAAGGGTGCCCGCTGGAGAAGAGTAGGTCTTGACTCCTTGGGAACGAGCTCTGTGATTGATATGTGATGCCTGCCTTAAAGACTGTTGTGTGAGAGCATCTGCCATGCTTGTAGAGTGCGGTCTGTGTTCATGGTGCTGGCTAGGCATCCTCCATCTGTGGTTATGGACAAATTGCTGTGTTGTGGTGCAGCCAGGCAGCCTCTGTCCGTGGTGCTGGTCAGGCAGCCTCTGTCTGTGGTTATGAATAACTTTGTCTGTGGTGTGACAAGGCAGCCTCCTGGCCAGGCAGCCTCTATCCGTGGTGCTGGCAAGACAGCCTCTGTCCGTGGTTCTGAAAAAACAGCTATGTCGGTGGTTATGGGCAAACAGCTATGCCTGTGGTGCAACCAGGTAGCCTCTGTCCATGGTGCTGGCCAGGCAGCCTCTGTTTGTGGTTCTGGTCAGGCGGCTTCTGTCCGTGGTGCTGGCCAGGCAGCCTCTGTTTGTGCTTATGGACAAACACCTATGTCTATGGTTATGGACAAACAGCTGTATCTGTGGTGTATTCAGATTGCCTCTGTCCGAGGTGCTGGTCCAGTGGATCTAAACAGAGGCTATCTAGAAGCCACTCAGGATAGGATGTCGCTGCGAGGGAGGAAGGGCTGAGGACCTATCTGATGGGGCTGGACCTAGGTCTCTTTCCAAGCTATCTGCTATACAAATTCTCTTTCTAGGGCCCAGCCCAGTGGGTCCCCATTACCCTTACACATAACTTTGTCCTACTACCTCTGAGTAGGAACTGCTGCTGCCTGAGGGCCTCGTTACTGTGGCCCCACTGTGTGCACTCAATTCTGTTCAAACTGACAAGCAGGTGAGGGTTGTTGTCTTGGGGACCTGAGGGGCAAGGTTGGGAATAAACTAACAGAAAAGAGCACCAGGTACAGAGAGGCCCCTGCCTCCAGGGAAGATGGCCTGGGAAGTATCACAAGGCTTGAGGCTGTCTGCGTAGGGAGGCCACAGCTCAGCCTTGCCAGGGCCCTACAACCCTGGTCTCCCAGCTGTACCCACCAGTCAGTCCTTCTGCTCTCCCTCAGTTCCCAAAAATAGTTGTCTGTGGCTCAGCACATTCCTTAGAAAGAGACCAATCAGACTATTGCTCATCGGCAGAGCTGACACTTCCCTTGAACCAGGCTCCACTGCCAGTTGTCCCGATTCCGTGTCCTTGGGAGGGAGATGCAGGAGTGTCTGTTTTCCTGCATCCAGGGGTGTTCTACATGGTGGTGGAGTGCTACTTTTGTTCATAGGCATTGTCCTGAAGACACTAGGCAGCAGCTCAGTGAGGTCTCGGCTTGGAGGACAGTGCTCTGGGCTGGCTACAATGTGATCCTGGTTCCCCGGCCTGGGTGCTAGGTTACAGGGACTTGATTTATTCCAGCTTCCTGTCCCTGGCTGTGGTTCTTTTCCTTTTGGTGTCTATGTCCCTTGTTAGAATGCATCTCTGCCATGCCCTCTGTGCCACACCAGGCTGGGATTCCTAACAGATCAGCTCCCCACTTGCTAGCTACCTGCTGGGAGTGCAAACACCTCTCCTCATGGATGGCCTCCTCCTCCACGCCTGCCCTACGCCTGCCTCCACTGCCTCCCCTCAGCCCATCATGCTCTTGTAGCTTTTTAACTCCATTAAACTTCCTCTGCTGGAAGCAGCCAGCTTTGGGCAGCATGAGGGCTGAGCTCTCTTCTCCACAGCTGCATTCCGGTGCCTTCCAGATACACCTAAAGCAAGAGGGAAAGCCCTCTCCTCCGTGCACTCTCCCTCCCTGCCTCTGTGTCCTGGCCTCTGGCTGGTGAAGACATGCCTGGGGTGATTCCCGTGCTTGAGTCTCGCTTGTCACAATCCAGCTGACAGGAAGCTGGATTCCCCTCCTCCCACCAAAGGCCGGTGTGGCAGAACTAACTTGGCTGCTCTGGTGCATCTTCATTTGCCGTCTCATGCCCCCCACCACCACCATCTGCTGAGCAAAGTAGCTGGAACAAGACAGCCTTCTAGAGAGGGTGGGACTTGCAAGATGGGTGCAGTCAGGGGAGGGTACAGCTGGATAAAGGAACTTCCTCAAGGGATACCCCCACCTTTGGATGCTGCTGTCTCAGCTCAGTAGCCAGCTCTTGCCCATGGGCTGTGGCTCAATTCCATCCTCTGGCATCTTCCAGTGGGGGCCACTTCAGAGCCACTTAGCACAGCAGGGACCTCTGCTCTGCCCACAAAGAAATCTACTGAGGTCTTATTACCCACAGTGGTAGATCCCCCCAACAGAGGGAACCTGCTGCCCCTGTCTCCCTCAGTGCCAAGCACAGAGCCTTGACCAAGGCAGGGCAAGAACCAACATGTCCTGAAGGTCACAGTTTAACAAAAAAAAAATGTCCTCAAAGGGCAGGCAGAGCAAACCCAAAGACCAGTGGCTAGATGCATGGGTTAGCACCAAGACCCAGAAGGTAAAACTGAGTCACACAGAGTTAGAAGTTTTTGAGCCACCTGGCTTTCTTTGGGGAGGGGGTCCTGCTGTGGCCAAGGCTTTGTGCTTGGCACTGAGGGAGACAGGTGGGAGCTGTTTCTTTCTGTCTGTTTGTGTGTGTGTCATAACCCCTCCCCCCAGTCACTGCCAGTGAAGTTTCTACTATAGTCGAATCCAGGACACACGTGAGCAAGCCTACAATGTAGGGCACTGAAGCCTAGCTAGTGCACAGGCTCACAAGGTTGTTACCATGACCGAAGGGTGCTGTGCTGCTCAAGACTCTGGGCATCTCAGAGATGCATCAGGGTGGGGCCACTTGTGCCTAAGACAGTACCCTAAGCTGCAAGCCCCTATGGATCCAGAACGGACTGTATTTCTCCATCTCCTTCTCCAGCTGTCCAGACCCTGTGGAGAAGGCCACCTCTGCAGGTCCCACGCACTCTGCCTTTGCTCACACCATCATCCTCTGTGTTACAGCTATCAGGGCCCTCGACTTCAGTGACCAGTGAGGTCCACAGAGAACAGGGACAGGTCTAGAGTCACACATGAGCCAGGAGTGGGGCACAGCAGTGATCTTCCAGCCCTTGCTTCATCACCTGACATAGCTTGGCTGTAGCTGCTAGGACTGAGCTTGCTAGGACCCATGACAGTGCCAAGGGATGAAGCAGAGTCAAACAGAAAGTGTCTCCCCGTTCAGGGCCCCCAGTCCTCAGGCCCCCATGATGCATCCCTCCAAGTGCAGCTCTCTCCGAGAATGAGCTCCATCTCTGGCCGTGACTCCCAGCAGACTGCTGGCTTCTTTGCAAACCGTTTCTGCTTCTAATGAGTGTTTTTCTCTTTACCATTGTTCTCTAAAATGCTTAATGAATGTTTTCTGCACACAAGGCAGGGGGTGTGCCTCCACATGGCAGCTTGACTGCTCATTCCAGCCGTGGGGCAGAGGCCGTGGGAATCCTTCCTGGCTCAGCACAGCCCTGCAATACACAAAGACCTGTGTGGGAAGATAGACGTTGGGGACCCGGGAAGAACATGGCACAGGATGTGGGGCTCCCAGTTCACTAAAGAAGACCTGGCATTTCAAATCCAAGGTCTAGGACCCAAACTTGGGAAGAGCACTGTATCCTGAGTCCACAGAGCTGGATTCCAGGACTACATGGTCTACCCTAAGGAGGCCATGGCTTCCTGGCCAGGCAGCCAACCTTCATTAAGTGCTCCTTGTCACTAGGGATTGGAGATTCAATCACTCAGCCACCAGGGGGCAGAATGAAGCAAGATGTCAAGGTCTCCTAGGGTCAGCCTCTCTACCTTCCTTCCCACCCACTAGGCTCTGCTAACCCTAGAAATGGTGAGTTCCGAGGCGTGATGGGGTATTACTCTGACAAAATGTCCAGGGTAACCGACTTGTAAGGAAGATATGTTTACTTCAGCTCATGGTTTCAGAGGTTTCCTGTCCCTAGTCTCTAGATCCTTTTCCTTTGAGTGTGTCAAGTGTGCACATGACATCATGGTATATAGAGTATATGTGGTATATGTGTATATATATGGTATATACATATATATAGTATATGTGTATATACACACATACATATACATACTATATATACTATATAAATGCACACATAAACAAACATATACCATATACTATATATACCATACATGTATACTATATATGCCATACATATATACACCATATTTACTATATATACCATATATGTACACCATATATACCATATATATACCACATATACTATATATACTCTCTATATAGTATATATACCATATATACTATATACCATACATATACTACAAATGTACTATATATATATACATATACATATACATATACCATATGTATGTATGTGTGTGTGTGTGTGTGTGTGTGTGTGTGTGTGCTTCAGTGACCTCCATGGGTTTCTTTGCCATAAGTTTCTGCCACCTTATCATAGTGCCACAGATTGGGGACCATAACTTTAGGATGTGGCCTCTGGGGGCATTGCAGATTCTGGTCATGGGGGCTGGTCCATGCAGTGCATTCTGGGCTACCATAGCAATGGACCAGGTGATCTGAGGTTTCCTGGAAGAGGATGTGAGTCCAGAGTTAAAAGATGGAGGAAGTAAGGTGGGAAGAATGGCCTCAATGCCCTTTTGATGTGAGGCAGGTGAGGGCATGTGCCCAGTGGGGTTAATGAATGTTTTCTGTAGGAGTCAAGCAGGGGGTACCATGGCTGCTGAAAGTTCCACACCACCTGGCCCAGGGCCCATCTGGGAAGAGGCCTAAAGAAGGACCAGCTTGGTATGCCAGCTCAAGCCAGGAGATCTGAGAGGGAAGAGAGGGGAGAGGTCTGGGATTCACTATCTCTGCTTCACAGCACAGCGGGGAAGGGGCCTGGGCAGGGTGTCAGAGCAAAGCACTGTGAGGCACTGGGGCCTATAGTCCCAGCAGTCTGGAGGCCGATAGAGATTGGGTGATGAGGAGCAGGAAGTGTTTGAGGCTAGCCTGGGCAGCAGCTATATCCCATCTCCACAAACAGAAACAGTGATACTTCGTGAAGGTTTCTCCCATGTTAGCAGTAGCCACCACCATCATCACCATCACCATCACCACCATCATCACCATCACCATCACCATCACCATCACCATCACCATCACCATCACCATCACCATCATCATCTGTGCTAATAACTTCATTCGCCTCAGCCTTTGTGCTTCTGAACACTTTGTGGTCCTCATGAAGCTGCTACATCGCTATGACCACTGTGTAGAAAGGAGTTTGGGATTGATTCCAGCACATGCTTAGGCCAGCCATCAGCTGGTCTCCACTTGGTGGCCTGGAGGCGTTCTAATCCCAAACCAGACGTCAACTCGCTCCAAGGCGCCTCCAGATAAGATATCCCTGCCTAGGGAGGAAGACCGCAGGAAGGACAAGAGTCCGTGGTTCAGCGGGTGCACTGCAGAAGGCTGGCACTGATGTCACAGTGGGTGGGGGAGGGGGGAGGGAGTGAGGACCATGAACTCCAGGAAGAAGCAGCAGCAGGAGAGACTGTTGCCAAAGGGAGCTAGGTCCCATTCAGTCTAGAAGATTCCAGTCCAGGAGTAACTGACTCAAACCGAAGTCAAGTGGAGAAACCGTCTAGGTGGCTCTCGCCTGGGAAACCAGACTAAACGGGTTGTACACATCAGAGGGAAAGGGGCAGGAACAAGGGCGCTGGCAGAGACCATTCCCGAGATGTCTTCTTATCCTGGCTCTATTCTAACGAGCAGCTTTTCCCTTTCTCCATTTAATGTCCCTTGAATAACGTGATCAGGAGATTAGGTAGACACCAGGAATTTACGGTGCTATGCAAAAAAAAAAAAAAAAAAAAAAAAAAAATTGCTCAATTCCATTAAGATTTCAGGACCCTGGCCAAGGCTGTGCAGCGGATCGGGTAGTATTTCCTCCTTAGATGTCTTTTCTTGATTGCGATTTACGATGCCAAGGCCATGGCTGTACCCACCCAACGCTTCCAGAAAATATGGCAGGCTCCCAAAGCCAGCTATTCTTCTCTCTGAGGAGTGTGACCGAGCAGTTTTCAGTTTCCCTCATCCAGATCCCTTCCTCAGGAGACAGGAGAGATGGGGAATGTCCTTTTCATGGGTGGTCTCGGGTGGGAGTGGCCAGCTTCACCTTCACCTTGGTGATTTCTGTATGCAAGGTTGCTGGCAAGGCCGGAGCTCTATGAAGCCACGGGACACTCTGCTACCACCTAGTGGACAGGATGTGAACTGCGGATAGAAAATCCTCCTGGGATCCCAGCTGGGGACCAGCCAACTTTGAGATCACTACTACTCTTGCTAACGTGGGACTCTGACTAGGTGTCCTAAGTGTGGAGTGTGTGTGTGTGTGTGTGTGTGTGTGTGTGTCTTGTGTCTGTGTATGTGCAAGTGTCTGTGTGTGTGTGTCTGTGTCTGTGTCTATGTATCTGTGTTTGTGTGTCTGTTTGTGTGTCTGTATGTAAGAGTGTATGTGTGTGTGTCTCTGTGTGTGAATGTGTGTGAATGTGTGTGTCTTTGTGTGTGTTTGAGTGTCTGTGTGTGTGTCTCTGTGTGTGAATGTGTGTCTCTTGTGTGTGTGTCTATGTGTATGAGTGTGTATGTCTCTGTGTGTGTCTCTGTGTGTGAATGTGTGTGTCTGTGTGTGTGTCTGAGTATGAGTGTCTGTGTGTCTCTGTGTGTGAATGTGTGTGTGAATATGTCTCTGTGTGTGAATGTGTGTGTG
>NC_034595.1:102157403-102213099 GCF_900095145.1 Mus pahari | reverse complement strand
TCTGCGTCTCTGTGTATGAATGTGTGTGTCTGTGTGTGTGTCTGTGTGTGTGAGTGTCTGTGTGTCTCTGTGTGTCTCTGTGTGTCTCTGTGTGTCTCTGTGTGTGTGAATGTGTGTCTATGTGTGTGAGTGTCTGTGTGTGTCTCTGTGTGTGTGAATGTGTGTCTGTGTGAGTGTTTCTGTGTGTTTCTGTGTGTTAGTGTGTGTGTCTGTGTGTGTGTCTGTGTGTGTGAGTGTGTGAGTGTCTGTGTGTGTCTCTGTGTGTGTCTCTGTGTGTGTGTCTCTGTGTGAATGTATGTGTGTCTCTGTGTGTGTGAGTGTCTTTGTGTGTGAGTGTGTGTGTCTCTGTGTGTGTGTCTGTGTGTGAGTGTGTGTGTGTCTGTGTGTGTTTCTGTGTGTGTGTTTCTGTGTGTGTGTGTCTCTGTGTGTGTGTTTCTGTGTGTGTGTGTGTGAATGTGTGTCTGTGTGTGAGTGTGTGCCTGTGTGTTTCTGTGTGTGAGTGAGTGTGTGTGTCTGTGTGTGTGTCTGTGTGTTTCTGTGTGTGAATGAGTTTGTGTGTGTGTGTGTGTGTGTGTGTGTGTGTGTGTGTGTGTGTGTGTACAGACATTAAATTCTCACTCTGAGGATAGGCGTCAGACCTGCAAAGGTCCTGGTGTCATGCTTGGTAGGCTGGCAGCTGTCCACTGCCAGGGCTTTTACCCCTGTAGATTGGGTGTCAGGGGCGGCCCCTAAAAGACTGTCTCTCCACAAGCAAAATGTAAAGTCGTTCACATGTCACTGTTCCATCATAGGCCCAGAGTCAGGCTTGTCCCACAGCCTTGGGCAAGGATTTCTCCCATCGCCATGTGAGCCGGAGCCTCTCCATCCATCCATCCATCAGCTCGTCTCCTGTCCCCTCACATCCCCGAGCCTCCTTTGCTCCCTGTCCCTCATCCTGGTGTGCTCGCTCTCCTCTGTCCTTCAGCAAGGACTGGGCTGCCCAGACGAGCTGGAAGGCAGAGACAGAATGAAACTGCCAGGACTGCGGTCCCTTGGAGATGGGAATTATTAATTAGTCTTATTATCCACAATGTGTCAGTCTCTTAATCCGAGGGTCTGAAGAGGGGTTTGTGGCTCCACGGTGTGTGCTGTCAGTTTGGCTAAGCCATTGTCTTTCGTGTAAAGGCAGAACAATGGGCTCTACAGTTTGGTTACTGTCTTTATCTATCACGCCCAACAACTCACGCCCCACCTCCCTTACAGAATACCCTTCAAAGGCGAGGAGAAAGCCAAAGCGGCTTAATTTCCCGGATAGATGGCTTATAATGCAGGCTTTTGTCTAATTATCCTGCTTGTGTAATCTTGAGCTGACATCCAGTCCGTAATATCCTAATCTTCTTTTGAGCAAAGGGGAAACTGTGTGGCTACGCTTCTCAAAGCGCCAGACAAAAGTTGGCCTCGAGGAAATTCTTACGGCAGTGTCGCCTCTGAAGAAACTCAAAGGGCTGAGAAGGGAACTCGGATGTGATAGAATCTGAGACATCTGTCACGTGCTCCGCCTGCCTGTGACTGTCAGCAGCTCACTTAGCTATAGTGTGCCCTAGTGGGTGACACCAGGTTTTGTGAGAATGTTCTAGATCCAGCATGAATAAGGAGTTCCTGTGATCTGCACCATTGCTTAGTGTGGGATGTCCACATATGGGGATGACATGCTACATGCTGCAGACTTGTGACAGGTGGTTTTAGCTAGATAGAGGTCTGCAGGGGTGCACAGGTACACACACACACACACACATGCATAAATGCATAGATAATCATAAGAATACACATGTATATGCAGGTGTTCATAGGCATACACAGGCATGCACATGTGTGCACCTACGATCACAGGTGTTCATAGATGTGCATAGGTGTGCATGAGTATACACATATACTCATAAGTATATATAATCACAGGTGTGCACATGTGTGTTCATAGGTAGGCACAGATAGCCATAGATGTTTGTGGGTATGCATGGCTATATACAGACATTCTGCATGGGTATCCACTGTACATAAATGTGATCACAGATAGGCATAGGTATGCACATGTGTTCATAGATGTACAGGGTATACAAAATATATGCATATGTATACATATGTGATCATGGACCCAGAGATATCATTAGCATGTACATGTGTACACAGGTATGCATGGTTTTATATAGCATCCCTGATACCCACCCATCTTAGTCAGGGTTTCTATTCTTGCACAAACATCATGACCACAAGCAAGTTGGGGAGGAAAGGGTTTATTCAGCTTACACTTCTACATTGCTGTTCATCATCAGAGGAAGTCAGGACTGGAACTCACACAGGGCAGGAAGCAGGAGCTGATGCAGAGGCCATGGAGGGGTGCTGCTTACTGGCTTGCTTCTTCTGGCTCTCTCAGTTTACTTCCTTATAGAACCTGAGACTACCAGCCCAGGGATGGCATCACCCACAATGGGCTCTCCCCGACACACACACTTGATCACTAATTGAGAAAATGCCTTACTGCTGGATCTCATGGAGGCATTTCCTCAGGAGGGGCTCCTTTCTCTGTGATCACTCCAGCTTGTGTCAAGATGGCACACAAAGCCAGCCAGCACATCACCCCTCCCTCTGAGTTCTGCCCTCCCCCTCCTCGACCCAGATCCTGCAGTAACCCTCTCTATCCCCCATGTCGCAGAGCAGTGGATTGTGGGTAGGACTTCCCGAGGAATAGCCTATATGGTCTCCTTTCCAGACATGCTGATGGGTACACTGGCACAGGGTGTCACAGGGTGAAGACAGTCAGGACAGTCCTGTGTGATGCCCCGATGCAGGAGAGCAGCTCACTCAGCTCAGGGTTCACCTGAAACGGTCCCTGCCCAGCCCTTCACTCTGCCCTGACTCTGTGCCTTCTGATTTCCCATGAGCATCAGCTTGGCTCAGTCCAACGCTACCTTGCCACCCTCACCTGCCCATGTCCCTGCAGCACTCCCCGGGGTTGGCCAGTTCCTTCTGGAATACTCTCTACTGCCCCCTGTCTCTCTGGCCCCACTGGCCACTCTGTACAAACTGTCCTTTGACCCCTTGGTATTGGAATCTCTCGGGTCTCCTTGGCCTCCCCTCTGCATTGCCTCCGGGGCTCAGCAGTCCCACGTCTTCACGGGCCAGTCTTAGGCTAATGACGCCTGAGTTCAGACCTGCGCGCTGACCAAGAAGAACATAGTATATCCAACAGTCTTCCTAGAGCTGTGTTACTACAGGACCCAGCAAGACTCCGGCTCCAAAGAGAACCCCCAGCTCTCAGGGGCTCTAGCCAGCCCTTCACTCCTCTCTTTCCCTCTCTCCCTTCCCTGCTCAGAAATGTGTCTTCAACCCAGACCCTCCCACCATGACCTCTTCTGCTGCCCAGAGACAAGCCCTGGCTCTCTGCATGGTCAGGCCAGGTGCTGTCTTTCGCAAATGGCCCATCCCCCACAGCACGCTAGGACAGCCTCTTAAGACGGAGATTGGCTTCCCTCCTCTCTCACACACCAATCAGCTCCCTAAATCTCTGTACTTAAAACTGCCACGCCCTTGCCATGACCTCATGATGGCCCGTGTCATGTGCCATGTGCTTTCATCTTTCTCCACCTAGAGTGGTGGCTCCTGACCTTCCCAATGCTGTGACCCTTTAACACAGTTCCTCAGGTCATGGCGATCCCCAACCATGAACCACTGTTTTCACTGCTTGCTACTTTGTAACTGTAATTTTGCTACTGTTGTGAGTCGTAATGAAACATCTGATATCCAGGATATCTGGTATGTGACCCCTGTGGAAGGGTCATGTGGCCCCAAAGGGGTCATAACCCACAGGTTGGGAGCCACTGACCTAGAGGCTCTTCTTTGATGGTTTATTTTGTTGAGTAAAACCTAGCTCCTAGGTGCCCCAGGGCCTTTGCATGTAACCCTCTAGCTGCCTGGGAGATATCCCAAGCCTCACCTAAGACTTACAGGTCTTAGTGCAGTCACTGGGTGATCGTCATAGTTTTCTTGACCCTCAGTCAGTACTGGGCAAACCACTCTGTTCGCCTCCCCCAGCACTTTATGATGCTCGGAAAAGCTGAGAAGATTTCACAAGTATCTAGATAGACCCCATCCCCACGGGCTGTCTGCCTTGGTCGCCGTGGAACATCTGTGCAGTAGCTCAGTGAATCCTTTTCGTGCACGTCAGAAGTCGCAAGCAGAGTGGGCTTCTACCCAGTAGGCATCTGCAGGCACATCCTCAACCAAAGCTCAAGGTCTGCCTGGCTCTTTGTGTCTGAAGTCAGTTTCCTCTGTGAGCCAACTGAGTGCAACTTACCAAGTGTCTAGGTTGTCATAGCCCAGGGCCATTAAGGACAGAAACAGCCTCTGCCCAGAAAGCCTGGTGTTTCGTCCTAGGTCAGAGGTCAGCACCTGCCTGGCATTGCCCACAAGGGTTCTGACGCTTTAACACAGGTAGAATTGTTACTAGGTAACTTGGGCTTCCCTTTCATAGGGTTTTATTTAGTCTTCTTAATAAAATAATTTAAAAACAGACTCAGAAGGAGGCCCAAGAACCATTTGACTGGAGTTGGAAAGAAACTCATCTGGACAGGCTGTAAATCTTGGCAACTGCCAGGGAGAGAACGATGAGGGCGAAGGGGAAAGAGAGCCGTGTGTTTTAGTCAGGGTCTGGGAATGCAGGGAGCTACCATGGTTTCCTGAGCATGCTCTGGTCATTGGAAGAAGGCCAAATGAGGAAGGACTTTCAGTCTCTCTGCAAACTGGTCCCTGTCATATCTTAATCTTTCAATCCTGACTCTATCTACTGTCACAAAGTCCTGTATACTCCTGTGCCAGGCTTCTGTCCCTTGCCATGATGTTACCATCCTTTCAGAGGGGAAGGCCCATAACAGAAGGAAGACTGGAGGGGTTAGCAGTCTCCTGCAGTTCCCTGGGGCTCTTCCACCCAATAAGGGAGTCATGCACTGTGAGACCCCTGCCCCTCCCTCTCCTACAGTCCTTCCCCCTCCTGAGGAGCGGTTTTACAGTTCTGAGGTATAGTTGGAAGTGGCTTTGGAGTGAAGCTAAGGTCTCTGGAAGTCTCTGGCGTGCCCTGAAGTCTTACCCTCGGGAGACAGAAATCTCTATGAGGTTAGCTTGGAAGCTTGCGAGGAAATCCAGGGAAAGACACATTTGCTGCTCATGAATTGCAAGCAGATTGCCTGGTTTAGAAACTGAGTTCTCACACCGTTGTTTGCAAAGAAATAAGCTCTGACTGAGCCTCTTACTGCTGGGGAGGGGTGTGGCTCTGGGGCTCAACTGTGATCTGTCCCCCAGATCTGAGTGCTAAGATTAATGGTTCCGGGAGCACAATGTTCTGTGCCCTATGTGACTATAAACTGAGCATGCCCTCTGTCCCAAACTCTGATCCCAGGCTGGCCGTCAGGGAGGGCTCCATAGGGCTTCAGAATTTCAAGTCAGGAGACTGAGCCACCCAATGGAGTCCCCATGGATACAGCAGCCTGGCTAGAGGGTAGGAGGCTGGAAGAGACTTCAGCTTAGCTCTGGGGACTGTCCCTACATTAGCTGCTGTAGTGTTCAGCCCCAATCCCCTGAAGGTTGGTGAGAGAGCCTGCATGTTGCTGTATGTGGCATAGGGCTGGAAGACAAAGACATATGTCCCTGTGGTCTCCTGGCAAGTTTAGGGCATCTCAGATGTACAAGAGCCAAAAGACAAGGCCTGGAGCCAGCAGCACCACCTAGAAGCGACCCCTGGAATGGGCTTCACACTGTCCCGCACACTCAAAATATCCCCTGACCCTACCACAAAGAGAGCAGAGGACCTGGCTGTCACTCCGTCCCTGACCCTTGGGTAGGCAGGCCAGAAAGAATCCTACCTTGCTCCACTAAAGGCTAACTCTGCCCCTCCCGGGGAGGTAGTAATTGCACCCACGTGCTGAGCTGACAAGCTTCAGACCCCAGCATTCACTCCTCGGCAGACAAAGGAGATAAAACAGCTGCCTACAGATGGCAGACTGTGCTCCGAGCTGGTCCCAGCTCACCCAGGGGATGGTACAAGGTCCATACGGTCCCCAAGCCCCACAGCTGCCAGAGTTTTATGGGAACATGAGCAACTCCTTAGATGGGTTCAGGGAAAATGGGCCACCAGATTGCACCCCAGGATCTGAGATCTCTGGCTCCACTCAAAGAGAGATAGCTGCCACTCTGAGATAGACCCTGATCCTACTTCTGAAAGCACACAACGCTGTGTCACTTCAGGCTGATTAACTCCAGCTCTGGGCTCTGTTTCTCTGTAGGATGGTGCATTGCAGTCAGAAGGGTTCAAAGAGACAGCACAGCTGAGACACGGGCAAGCTGCAGGTGGCAACCTTAGCTGCTGTCAGCTTGAGAATTCTGGGCCGTAGCCCTCAGCTTGGCCCCAGGGAGCCTGCATCCCAAATCCTTCTCTCTCCGAAGGTCTCCAACGGTTCTCATTCTGCTCCCACCAGATTCTGTTTCCCACATTCACAGCTGATGCCCTTGCCAGGCCAGGTCTCCTTTTCTCCACATGTCCTTCCAGATAACTCAGAGCCGCCCAGCTAGCCTAGGAGCAGGCCAGGTCCTTATCTAGCACCTTCTAAGATCCGAGTTTGTGAAAATCAGCCATCACTATTCAGCTACCATCCATCCATGTGGCCTGCCCACCCACCTGACTTCCCCACCCACCTAGTCTGCCCACCCACCTGGCTTCCCCACCACCTGGTCTGCCCACCCACCTGGCTTTCCCACCCACCTGACTTCCCCACCTACCTGGCCTGCCCACCCACCTAGTCTGCCCACCCACCTGGCTTCCCCACCACCTGGTCTGCCCACCCACCTGGCCTGTCCCCCAGCTGGCCTGCCCACCCACCTGGCTTCCCCACCACCTGGTCTGCCCACCCACTTGGCCTGTCCCCCCACCTGACCTGCCCACCCATCTGACCTGTCCCCCACCTGGCCTGTCCCCCACCTGGCCTGTCCCCCCACCTGGCCTGCCCACCCACCTGGCCTGTTCCCCCACCTGACCTGCCTACCCACCTGACCTGTCCATCCACCTGGCCTGCCCACTTACCTCTCTTACCCACTCACCTGGCCTTGCCCTCCCTGTGTCTTGGTATCTCACACTAAACCTGTTAACTTCAGCACATCTACGAGGCAGCTACGATGTGCCACTCGTCACAGCATTCTCAGGGCATCTGCCTCTCAGACATGTCATAGCAGCCACTGCCACTGGTCCAGGAGGAGATACCCATACCCGAGCCTCCTGACAAGACAAGAGTCACATGTGCTGCCACTATTCCAGTTCTGTGACACCCTACCATGGCCTGCTTCCTAGAAGCAGCTGCCTTAATGTGGGAGCGGGTTCCAACCAGGCACCCCTTCCACCAGAGCCATCACCCTGAAAATGAAGTCATGCAACAGCCTAGGGTCAAGGCTGCAGCAGAGAGATCGTCCAGTCCCCTTGGACAGATAAGGCCTTTACAGGACTAACCACTGCTGGGATCCTCTGAGACTCTGGACCTCATGTGGAGTGGCCACCGGAGTCACATCCTTCCATCCACACTACACAAACACACCTCAGGCCTCACAGGTGGCCCCTTTATATCTGGGAAGATTTCGGCACCATCGGCAGTACTGGGGAGTGGGGGTGGGGGGAGGACCTCGGAAACCAGCTGCCCAGAGCCTTGTTTACAAAGGGAAGCAATCCCCTAGAGAGCCCCCACTTATCTGGGAGTGCCCACGACTTGGCAGAAGAGCTGGGCTGAAGCCCCGCATCCGCAACTCTAGGCCAGGTGTCTTTCTGGGCTGCCCCTCTCCACACACGACTGTGTGAGAGCCTCAGAATTTCTAACATTCTGGGCTGGCTTCCCAGGACGCCCCAGCATGCGGCTCAGCCGCCAGCCGCTGGTGTCTGATCAGAGAACGCAGCCTCACAACATTAGCCCGAGTCGGGCTTAATTAGATAAAGGATCATTCCGCTGCCAGCAACACACGGAGCTTCCCCAGCTCCAGAAAGGATGCTCGAGTTCAGCTGCTGTTTGGGATGAAGGCTCTTTTCAGGAGCTAGGCGCCTGCCCTTCTGCTGGGGAGGCATATGGAGAGATGGCCCGATTTTGTCCTGCAGAGCAGGGTTGTGCTGGCAAATAGCCAGCTAGCAGACCTCTAGAAGAAAGGTAAACTGGATGCCTAGTCTGGGGGTTCCCAGTTTCCATGCTGCTGACCGGGAGCTCCCAGTGGGGAACCCAGTTTGTAGCATCCCCCCCCAGACCTTAGCAGGCAGCTCCTGAAAGCCAGGGATGCCATGGAAGGCTGGCACCAGCACACCACATTGTCAGCCCAGACTGGAGGTTATGTCTGGTGGCTGAGGGCTTGTTTGATCCTCTCTACATCTGGTTGTGGCTAATGACATGTGTACCTTGGTAGATGAAGGCAGAATCTGTCTTGAATCTCCATGGGAATGACAGCCCAGCACCCCGCAGGGACTCTGGGGGTAGAGGATCTGAGGTTCAGTGTGCCTAGACCTAAGGCCTTGGCTTACAATGCCAGGGCAATGCCAGGCCCCCACCCATCAGCTCCAGCCTTCAGTCTTCTCCTCGCCATGCCTTGGATAACTACAAGTTGACCTTTAGCAATGCCACTGTGGGGGCTTCCTTCACTGCGCCAGCTCTTTCCTCCCTTTGGTTGTCCCCATTCCCTCTTTACCCCTCCACATCCTGCAGAGAAGGAGCTGAAGCCAAGCCCAACCTCCCAGGTTGCCCATGGGAGAGCTCCCAGAGACAGGAGCAGGAGCCTTCCCAGCATGCCCAAGCACAGACGAAAAACCCAACTTTACCCTTATTTCTTTGGGAAAGTAGCTTAGCTTTGAAAAAGTATCCTAGTTTCTTGGTTTGCTCAGTGGAGATGCAACGTTAGTTACTGTTAGAGGAGAGGCCTTAACACAGAAAGCACTTAGCATGGCCGTGATATAGCGCAGAGCTGATAAACTGGATGATCAGGACAGCAGTGTTGTGTGTGCATGCACATACATAGCAAGATACATGTATTACACATATGGACATGTGTACATACAGTAATACATATACATACAGCATATACATGTACATGTATACATACAACATATCCGACATGCATGCATACATTGTACATATATAGTAAATTATTACATTATATACTTAACACATATACACAAAAGCACATATGTGTACACATGCATGCACAACATACGTGTATATGCATAAGTGTGCATGCACACACACATGGTATGTGCATACAATCACACTCCCTGCACTCCCAGCACTGTGTGAACTTTGACTCCAGAAGGCCACGCCTTGCAGAGGTCATGGCCATGTGGGCGCCTCTCTGCTAAGCAGGGCAAGGAGTCCAGGTCAGTCATCTCTTCAAGACTGGTCTAGAACCAGTGTCATCTCTGGGGAATTCTGGGTGCAGACGGACTCCCCACTCAGGCCCTCTGCTGATTCCACATCATGCCTTCCCTGGCTTTCCATGCAAGTTGACAGTGCCCTGCCTGCTTCTCCGAGGAAGACAGATATCAATGCAAGCAGGCCTCCGAGTGAACGAGGGGCCTTCCGCGCTGCTTAAGTAATCTGAATCGTAAGTCAGCGAGTTCTCCAAAGGACCGTGGGACAAGGCCTCCTCACTGACACAGGAAGGGCATCAGGCATAGCCCAGATCAGACAGATGGGCTAGAGATTTGGAGAAGACAAGGCAGGAGTGGGCTTGGGGAGCCATGGTAAGGAAGATGCTTGTCCCAAAGTGAACCCCTTTTCCCTGTCATGAACAGGGCCAGTTCCAATCTCTGTCTCCATGGGCTATGGTCAACCTGGCCAAGAATATCCTCTATGGGTGGCATTCTTCCTTTTGGATCCTGAAATCTGAAAGTGTGCTGTGGCTTCTGAGCCTGAGCGATACCATCCTCAGGGGGTGTGGCAGTCTGGCAGGATGCTGCCCCGTGGAACTGAACACTGGTGATTTTCCTGATGATGTCCCTTGTTGCTCCTCTGCTGCCCAGCCCTTGACCTTGGACGTGTTGAGCAGGAGACCCTTGCCTCCTCTACCCGTGAGCGGGTCTCACAGCCCTTGTCTTGCAGAGGGCTCTGTTTTTAAAATTTGTATGAAGTCATCTAAAAGGTAGACGCACATGTCACCTTGGCTCCCTATGTGACCTCTGGGCCTCGGTTTCCTTGACTTGATTTAAACAATGGAGCTTTTTAAAGTTTAAGTCCAGAAGTTTAGGAACCTACTTGTTCTCCTTTCCTTCCTCCTCAGTGGCCAATTCTCTTCTCACCCATGCTCAGCCCTGACACAGCCAGTGCCTCCTGCTACCAAGGCTTCCCAGGCCTTGCGGACTCTTCCCATGGTACTTGCCAGACTCCGTGGCCCCCATGCACAGAGGAAATCAGGCTAGTTTGGGGTGGTCTATCCTCTTGTCTCTGTGCCCCATTTCCAGAGGCTGAGCTTCTTCTGATTCCAGAATGCAGAGCGCACTGTATAGTACCTTCCAGAGGGACCCACATCGATCCACATCCAAGATATCTCTCAGGGGGTCACTGTGTGGGGAGGGAAAAAGCTGCTAGGGTCTGGAGTTACTTTGACAACTCTCGTGCATGGAGAATATACAAACCGGTTCCCAGAGAGCATGATGCCAGAGGTTTGGGAGTCTTGAGAAATTTGCTCTTTGGACATCAATGTGAGAGTTGGGCAACATGCCAGGTTCAGGGGACATGGGCAAACCAGTCCTGTGGGCAAAGATTCAGAGAGACTCACTTGGGGACTTGGTGGCAAACCCTTTGGAAAGCCAGAATTGCCCTGAATTTCTCCATTTCGTGAATGTAGATTTTCATGTGACCGACTTGTTGGAGCAGCATCCCTCCTGAGACCCAGAAGATAAGGAAAATCTCTGTGGGCCTAGATCCAGGCAGGGATGGACCCCTGGGGCATCTTATGACTAAGGAGTTGGTATGACATGTCCTCTATACCCCCCATGCCTGGGCCCCTAAGCAGAAGGAATGACTGGCTGAGAAAGTCCGCAGCCAGCCTCTGCTGATCAGCAGACAGTGACCTTCAGCAACTCCAGAAGGGCGCACGGGTCCCACTAGGAATTGCGCATGCTTGGACATCAGTTTCCCCAACCCCAGCTCTGCACACACCCTGCAAGCAAAGCTGTTCCCTAGCACCACTCTGCTCAGGCGACCTACAAGAGACCTGGGTGTCCTGGCTAATGTCTCGGAGTGCTGTCAGAATAAATAGCTCTTCTTCCCAAACCCAGAATCAGACTGTCCCTGTGTCACCAGATGCTGAGCGTCTTTTGCTGTACCCCTGGCTTCCTGCCGATCTGCCCAGGAACAAGGTTCTTAGCTTTCAGTGCAAGCCAAACTGCAATTGCTAGGAGTGATGTGGAATCCCACTCCTCCATGCGAGGGGCCAGGGGTAACTGGGTCACTGAGGAGCAGCAGGAGTATCTGGGTCACTGAGGAGCAGCCTGCTCCCTTTCGGGCTCTGGGCTGGAAGGAGCCACCCTGTCTGGTCTTCCGATCTGGGTGGAAGGCTGTACCCACTTCTGTTAACCTTGATGACCGGTCTTCAGACATGGCATCGGTAGCTGAGGTGACAAAGAGTGCTGCCCCCATGCCTGGTGGGATATTATTCCCCAGGGTGATGTGGACAGAACCCCAAAATGGCTTAAAACATCAGGGTCAGGTAGCCAGTGATCCCCCTCTGGGCCGGGAGAGAACCCTTTGACCCAGTTCTGCTTTGCAAAGTCGCTCCGTCCTGTGGGAATCGTTTCTGCAAAGCTTCCTGTTTGCTTCTGTGTAGGGTTTTTTTTTTTTCTTGCAAATGACATAATGAAAATTACTTTCAGTTTATTTCCAAAATAATAGGAGATCTTAGCCTGAGTTCCACCTACACATCTGCGGCCCTGCAGTTCAGTCCTGGCATCGTGGCCTGCAGGGCATCCCTGGGTACCCCTCTTTTCCCTACCACCTTCCTGCCTTCAATCACCATCCAGGCCACACTTGCTTACTCGAAGGCCAGCTCTCACACTGGCTGGATAATGTCCACAAACAGCTACAGTGGTGGGGAGAACACTGGTCCCCACCATCTGTGGAAAAGGCTGAAAAGAACCTTCAGCCCCCAGCTTGGGTTCACACTGGACAGAGAGGGAAAATGGTTCCAGAATGTTCTGTGCATACCACCCAGTGTTCATTTGTGTCGGAGAGAACCCGTTATGTGCTGTCGAGGCCATTAGTTAATGTATCTGGGTGGGGGTCAGAGAGGGAGCGTGCTAAATAATTACAAGCCCGTCTGCAGATTTTTTTTCCTACTGACTAAGGTTAAAATGAATAGTGTTGATCCACTGCCCAGGCAGTAGGCTTGTTAAAGGAAATGGTATTTAAAATGATTTTTGAGCCAAAGCAATTTGGCTGCTCCAAGGCATCCTTTATCTTTTGCTTTCAAGAGGATAATAATGTTTAAAAACGAAGTCACTCATACAGTTTCCTGTCGGGAAGCCAGGCTGGGATGGCTGCCTCCTCTTCTGGTTTGTTTACTTGATCCATGATGGGAAATGCAGACCTAACGGGCCCCTCTGGTGAGCCGTCCGTGCTCCCCCTGCACAAAGCACTGGGGCCGAACGTGTCCAGCCTCAGCTAAAGCCTCAGTGGTCACATGGTGACTGTCAGGATTTTACCCCATGTGGTCTGAACGGGACACTCAGGCAATATCCATTTCCAGGGTTGAGAAGTGGGGCAGCTATCTAGGATAGGAGAGACTTCCAGTTGGCTAAGGGGGCGTATCCTTCCCATGCAGAAGGTGATGGGGATGCTCTCATTGGGATGCTACCAGGCAAGCCCTCCGAGGCAGGAGGACCCCTTCTGACTACTCTTATCCTTGCCTTAGACAAGGCAGGAACCATGGACCTGCCCAGGAAGTGGACTGAAGCAGCTCCCACCCTCCCTCATGGGCCCAAGACCTCTCTGGCAGGAAGAAGGAACCACACGCACTCCCAGAATGCTCTGCTCAGATGTTCAGATGTGCCCAATGAGCCATAAGCCACACCCATCCTCCTGCCTCCTCCTCTTCTTCACAGCAGCTGGAGAAAAAGCACTGTGGGCGGGACAGGGGCAGGACTTCCCATGGCAGTAACCGGGAGGTACACTATCTCCTCCCATATATTCGTGCACACACATGCACCACACAGTTGCAGATCACAGGTCCTGGAGTTCAACCATACACACATGCTTTTAGACCATGCAGTTCTGAACTCCCAGCTCTTGAGCGTAGAGCTTCTCTCCCCCAGGAAACTCACGAGGAAACACGGGAGTACTCGCCTTTGGGGGAGCTTTTGGCTTCTCTGAAGACCCAAGATCCTCTCTTTGGGGTTCCTTCTGATGATGCCCTGGCTATGTATCCCCTGAGCTTTTTCCTAATTCAAGCTACAGAGGGAAAATGGAGAGACTATAATATGGGGACGCAAGGGAGACCGGAGATCTCTGTGACTATGCCTTTTACCCAGATGTGGGGTCACCCGTGGCAGCTAGTGAGGGCAATGTCCTCAGTCCCTTCTGTTTTCCCAGGCTAACCTTACTGGTCACATCCCAGGAAGTGCTACCAGTCTGGTCTCTGCAGGCTGAGTAGGGGCTTGCGAAGGCCTACTGCACCCCTGATATAGTCTAAACACTCACGCACACCTGGTTCATTTTGCCTTTGATTGGAGAGGTGGGTTTTCCTTTCAAGAGATGCAGACTTAATGGACCATGACTCTTCCCCAGATCTTTCTCTTCTTCTTTTTTTTTAACAAAAGAAAAGAAAGGGCAGCATTTGAAAAGCAACTCAGAATTTCTGTTTGCTCAAGGCGGGGGTTGGGGGGCCTCTGCTTGCTGTTCGGGCCCTAGATTTTCCTGAGAGATTAGTGAGCTTGCCTGCCAAGGAAACACATTTGCTATAGATCAGAAATATTTATCCTTTTCTGGGTAGGAGAGCCAAGGAAGCTCTTCTGAATGTAGTGTACCTGGAAACGGGAGAGGTTGTGGGCCCTGGAGCTGCAGCTAAACTGGCAGGCTGGGCACTTCGAGGCTCAGGAAGTCCCTGAGGAGAAGCCATGTTGGGGTGTACAACCTTGTTTCCAGGGTCTATGGGGGTGTGATGGTTAACAGGTTCCAAGAAAGCCGGTGATCAGTAGGGAAGTGGGTGGTCTGCTTGCCCAGTAAGTGGACTCACCCTGAAGCAGGGGCTATGCCTGCCCTACCTTATGTGCTCTGGGATTGGGGGCCATCCTGTCATGTCCTCATAGAGGGGTGACTCGTGCCAACCCTAATCCTGTTGACACACAAGAGAGAAGGGTCCTGGCCTCCTCGAGCCAGTTCCATGCTGAAGAGCTGTCCCACCTCCCCCAAACCATCTCTCAAACTTAGTGGTTGTCTAGTGACTACTTCAGTAGAGTGAGAGGCTCAAACTCATAAATGATTAAAAAAACTAAGCAATGAAATCTGCCCAACTGCAGGCATCCTGCATCCTCCTGGGAGGGAGGGAGGGAGGTGGGGAGGGAGGGAGGGAGGGAGGTGAGCTGGCTCAGCAAGCCATTGCTTACCTGTTCTTCTAGTTTGAGTTTGACAGTCAGCCTTGCTATATCCAAGTTCCTGGTCCTCGTGGTTGGGTCCCTCTTCTGAGCAATCAGCTTTGGGTTGTGGGTGGTGGCGAGGAGGAGACAGAGTGTTCATTGCGATGTCAGAGCCTGTCGTGAGATCCTACGTCTCTAGGACCCCATTTTCCAGTCATTAAAACAACTTAACTTTGGTGGCCAGTCAGATTCCACCCTCCTGAGTACGACAGGTAGTGGAGACCAGCTACAGGTATCCAGCTCCTGGATCAGGTTTGCCAGGGCTTGGCCTAGCCTCTCACTCCTGGGCCCAGTGAGTGTTAACATCCAGGTGAAAGCCAGGTGTTGACTGCCCTCCCAGGGCTCAGATGGCCTCCTCTGGAGTCTCCATCACCATCCAGGATCTGCCTGTCGGAGATGTCCCTGCTTGCCTGGATTTGGTTATGTGGAAGCCTGTGCCCTTTCACCTGGAGGGCCCTAGATCTTGTTTAAGCAGAATCCGTCTCAGGGCACTCGGGGATAGGAAGCCAGTCCTGGACAGATTGCAGATTCCAGGAATTTATAGAGAGGCTGTGCTGCACTCATCTATTTCTGTCTTGTTCTCAGACTTGCTGGCCATAATTCCATCTCGGGTGGATGAAAGCCCCTTTCACCACCTCAGACATGCAAACCACCTTTGCTGTAGTATCTGATCCAGGAAGAGCTTTCTGAGTGTTCCCAGAGCCCTGGTAGGGCTCCCAGAAGACTTAGCCACCTACACACTAAGGGACAGTCAGAGCAAAGTGGTTATCCTCTCCCTGGGGTGTCTGCCTGAGGTTGTCCCCACACAGGAACAGGCTGTCTGGGATGTCTTTGTACTTGAAAAACCAGCTCTCATGCTGAAGACCTAGCAGAAGGAGGTGTGAGCCAGGCTGGGCTTCCTGTAAACCAGGCTGTATGGGACCATGAGCTGTGACTCTCTGGGATGAAGGACTCCTTAGGGAGAGTTCTGTGGCTAAGTGTGAGAGAATGAGCTTAAGAACTGGAGGAGGAGGCTGAGGTAGCGGGCAGGTCTCATGGTCTGCATGTGGCCGTGAACTTGCCCCGGCCTGCACATAGACTGTGTGTCTCTTTAACCATTGGTGATGGCACCACACTGCCACGCCACAGTAGCACCTCCCAGGAAGAAACTGCTAGTGTCTAAGTCAACTCTTGCTTGTCTGGTGTTCATCAAGATTAGAGAGCAGGTTCTTCAAAAAAAGAAGTCAGTGTAAGAGACAGCATCCCTACCCTGCCCTGTTGCCCTCTTTTGAGCCATGACACTACCCCTCTGCTTCACATAAGCCGGCTGTTCATTCTTCCCCAGGACCCAGGCTAGAGGCCTGCCTAGCTTCATCAATACCTTCCAGATGCTAACTGCTGCACAGGCTCATCCTGGGAGCCTCTGTCATGAGCACTCAAAGGAATACATTTTTTTTTCTTGGCAGTGAAGAAATGGTACAGATCAGGGACAGAGACCCAGATGCCAAGCTAGGCCCCCGAAAACTAAAGGCCAGGACAAGTAGCAAAAGCTACTAAATTCCCTTGAGCCCTGTGCACACTGGTCCCAAGGGCATATCTCTGGACCCTAGACTCCTCTGCCCTGTTTCTCTGAACATCAGGCAGATCACCCAGGACCGGCAGAGAGAAGCAAGCTACAGCTTCCAACAAGGTCATAGCTGTATGGTTCCTCTGAGGCTGGGAGAGCTGGTGGTGTCCCTACAGAAGCTGGTGCCACAAAAGGCTCCATTTTCAGCCCTTCGGCGGCCATGGTGATCGGTCACATATACAGCCCTGTCCCTTAAAAAGTCTGAAGCTAGTAGGTAGCTGCTTCTTCCTGTCAACAGCTTACCCAGAAAGCCACGCCCAGCCACACCCAGCCACACCCAGCCAGTCCCCTTCCATCTTCTGAACCATGCACTGTCTGGGCAGGAGGAAGGATGAACCCTGGGTGGTGACGGCCCTGGGCCCTGCCTCTCGGCCATCAGTGTTGGCACCTGAGCTGTCACCCTAGAGAACTCTCGTGGCCCCGTTCATCTTGCTCCTGGTGTGTTTCTAGACTGAGAGTCACATCACAGAGTACTTCTCTGTGGTCCTCTCAAAACCTCATGAGCATATGACTTTCAGTTCCCCGTGAGTCTCTTAGGAACTCACCCACCGGGAGGGACAACTACAGAGAGTCAGAGCCCAGGAAGAATGACAGCAGAGGTGACCAGTGAGAGGAGATGAAACAGGCAGGGGGACGCCCTCCTCAGGGAACACGCTGGGGATGGGGAAGGGAAGGTGGCCTGCATTCCAGAAAATCCCTCTCTATTCTATGCCAACACACAGAGGTCAATACAAGGAGCCCCACCTGACTGTGCAGACAGGAGGTGTCTTAGTCAGGGTTTCTATTCCTGCACAAACATCATGACCAAGAAGCAAGTTGGGGGGGAAACAGTATATTCAGCTTATATATTTACATTGCTGTTCACCAGAGGAAGTCAGCACTGGAACTCACACAGGACAGGGAGCAGGAGCTGATGCAGAGGCCATGGAGGGATGTTCTTTACTGGCTTGCTTCCCCTGGCTTGCTCAGTTTGCTCTCTTATAGAACCTGAGACTACCAGCCCAGGGATGGCACCACCCACAATGGGCTCTCCCCCACCCCTTGATCACTAATTGAGAAAATGCCTTACCGCTGGATCTCATGGAGGCATTTCCTCAAGGGAGGCTCCTTTCTCTGTGACAACTCCAGCTTGTGTCAAGTTGACACACAAAACCAGCCAGTACAGGTGACTGACTGGGCCCTTAGAAGATTGCCCTTGTCTGACGGGTGCCCAAGAGACCCTCAGTGCTGGCTTGGGAGGCTCAACAAGACATGGTGCGTGCATGTGCATGTGTGTGTGTGCGTGTGTGTGTGTGTGTTGTGTGTATGTGTACAGAATTATAAGTATGTGTACATGTAAAATACACATGTGCACATGGGTGGTGCAAGGCATTTGAGCACATGTTCACATATACATGTGTACGTACGTATGCATTTTGCACATGTGTGCAGTGGCTATATGAGAGTATGTACATATATTTCAGTGTTGTGTTACATGTGGATGTACGCTATTTACATGTGTGTGTGCCTGTGTTATGAGTGTGTATATATGTAAAGATGTACACGTGCATGTGCATAGGAGTATTGCATGCATGTGAGTATGTGCTCATGGATACACGTGTATGTATTCACATGTGTGTAGTGCATATATGAGAGAGTATGTACATCTAAGTATTGTGGTGCATGTGAATACATGTATGTGTGCAGTGTGCATATGAGTTGAGGCAGGCATATGAATGTGTACATGTATATAATGTGTGTGCATGCCTGTTATACTTGTAAGTATATAAGTACATGTATGTTTTCTTCCTGTATGTACATGTGCAGGGCTGATGAATATGTGATGAATATTGTGATGTGATTTTGCATGGTCTATACATGTGAGTGCATGCATGTGAGTGTTATTCATGGGATATGCACAAGTATACATGAGTGTTGTGGAATTTGATTGAATGAGTGTTATGGAATGTTTGAGTTTGCATACGTGTTCACATGAGTGTTATTCATTAGTGTGCACATGTACATGAATGGAATATGGACGTGCATGTATGTATGAGTGTTGTAGTATGTATTAGTGTGTATGCAAATGCATATGTATATGTGAGTTGTGTGTTTGTGAATACATGTATGCATAACTTGTATTCAGTATGTATTCATGTGCACACTACTGTGTGTGAGAACTCAGCACGTGTTTACAGGAGTTTAAGAAGGCCAATCACTGTCCAGCTTTTATGTCGCTCTAGCAAGCAGAGTCTCCCCTGACCCCCATCCACAAACACAGTCCTTCGAGGGCACCACTCTGCGTCCCTGCCTGGCACGCCAGGCACAGTGGCCTCTCCAGGATGTTCTCTTACTCAGGCTGCTTCACACTTCTGCTCACCAGCTTCAAATACCACAGCTCTGAGTGGCAGGTACGAGCGGCCCCATCAAAGATGATGTGTGTGTTGGGGGGAGGGGAGATGGTTCTCATCCTTCCAAATCTATGCTTAGCTTCAGAGAAAATGAAGCAGATACCTGTTTCCTTTGCCAAGCTGCAAGTCTGGGCCTGGATGATGCCAAACAGCCCAGTGTCAAGGCTGTGCCCTTGTCAGCTCTGAGAAGTGTCCCAGCTTCACACTCAACTGGCCAGACCCAACTGGGCCAAGGAGTCGCAGGCGGAGAGGCCTAAGAGCTTCCCAGGAGAGCTAGCCTGTGACCGTGGAAGCGTCGCTCGGCCCTGCGGAGAAGCAAGCATGGCTTGAGGAAGCCAGTTATTACCCACCAGTGACATGTGTCATTTGTCTTGATGCCAGCGTGTTTATGGGCCACTGCAGGGGAGCCAAGCTCAGTAGCCAAAAGAGGAAGCTGAGTAAGCAGATTCTGGAACCTTCCTTAGAAACCCTTCTGGGGGGATTTCCTTACAAAGCAGCCTGGCTCTCTGCCCTTGGTCGGCAGCAACAAAGCATAAGGAAAAAGCAACCAGAAAAGCCCGGAGAGAGAAGTGCAGCGGGCCGGGGGTCTACCCACAAGGAAGCAGGGCTGGTGACAACAGCTTGTTCCCAGAATCTCCCACCCAGATGTGCCCTCCCGGCTGCCAGCCTCCGTGTGCTGTCAGTTCAGATTTCTGTCTTCCAGAGCCCGTGGGGCAAGCAGCTCACAGAAAACATATCTGCCGCACTTTGCACCTGTGGGGTGGAGGCAGAGCGGACCAAGCCTGGAAACTCAGCGTGCACTAGACCCCAGAGGTTGATCTTCAGGCTTGCAAAAGTCTGCAAGCCAAAATAGCAGATGCTCCGTGCATTTGAATTGCAGATGAACAAAGAGCTCTCTTATAATTATTTGAAGTCCGAGTCTATGGATGTGCTTGTAGACCTGAGTCCCTTCTTGGTAGATCTTTCTGCCTCCCCCGATCAGTGACTACAGCTTGGGGGGTTCTGGGATGCACAGAAACCTGCTGGAACCCAGTGGGGTGCCTGTGGCTGTGGAGACCTTCTTCAGAGCCCCTAAACCTCCAGCAGAGAACAGCTGCGCCTCTGGTGTTTGTAGTGAGGTCTGCAGCAGGGTCTACAGAGGAGTGAGGCACAAGCCAAGAGCTCCCATGCTCTAGCTGTGGTGGTCCCTGGCCTCAGGGAAGGAGCACACAGTAAGGAGGCTGGTGGTGGTTTTCAACTCAGGATTGGATGGGAACGAGGAAACTGCAGGTGGCCAGGACCGGGCCAAGGTCCACAGGAGCTTTAAGGGGGCTGGTTAGGAGTCCCAGCATGGCTTCATGCCACTTGGCCCTCTGGAGCCTGAGCTGCCAGCTAGCCTCCAACCTCTGGTCAAGGACATCCTCAAAGGCCAGCCTCTGCACACTGGCTTTTGAGGAAGTATGTCCTCTCTCTGGGCAGAAACATTGGCAGTCAAGCCTGTGTGTGGAATTTTTATTTCTCTAATACGGCCCAGGCAGGATTTAGTAGACAAGTTCTCCAGAGGAAATGCGTCCAATAAAAATTTGATGGGCTCCGGCAGCTCGGCAGAGTCTCCTTGCGAATTCCAAGTGCCTGTTTGGTCCCTGGCTTGGGCAGAGTTCAGCTTCAGTCAGCTTTAGGGAGGGCACCTGCCCCCAACCAGAAAGTCACCTTCAGCCCCTGCTTCCCAAGAAGTCCACAAGCCCCCTATAAGCCCAGGTACGGAGGCTCCTGGCCTTGAACCTGCAAAGGAGCTAGGCCCCGGGGCTTGGGGGACACAGGGTTCTTCATGGCATGGTGAGGGTTGCTGAACCAGCCGGCGAGCAGGTGGCTTCTGGGACACAGAGTCATTAAGGACTAGATGCGAATGTGCTGTGGAGAGCGAGAAGTAGAGTGACTTTCCAGTGTCACTTCTCTCTGCCCCGCACATGGGAGGAGTGACTCTCTGGAGACTAGAATGAGCCAAGTGTCCCGTCCCCTGCCTCTCGGCCCCTGCCTGGAAACACTGAGCACCGTGGATCAGCAGGGGCTCCTGGGCATATAAGCTGTGTCCACACTCTCTGCTCACCTTCTAGGTAGCCTGGATAGAGAGACCCCAGTCCAGGGCAGGTAGATAGAGGAGCGGCAGCCAGGCCCTGGGCATGACTGCCTTGCTGGTTTTAAGGGGAGCAGGAAGGGGACTGTAAGTTAAAAGAAGGGGAATCTGGGGTGCAGGCCAGCACAATAAGGGAACTTTGATATGTCTCAGGGTCCAGGCTTACTTGAGTTAATCAGGAACTGTATGCCCACCCTTGCCAGAGTTAGTTGGTTTTGAGGGATGGGTAAGGGAAATAAGGCTTTTACTGACAGACTGAAGCCTGCTTCTCAAGGTCTCTGAGGAATTCGGAGTTCAGGTAGCAGTCCTTCTGTCTACCCTGTGAGAGTCCAGCCTGAGCTGAGCCTACGCTGCCTGCCACACAGGCTGTTGACCAGCACTGCCATCTGGGGGCTCCCTTCACCCCTAACATTGCCCGCATCCCAGGGCACGGCAGCAAGCTCCAGGCCACTTGGGCCCAGAAGAGCCAAGGAGACTTCAGAGGTATGGTTTGAGGTTTGAGCCTCCCCACACAACACACACACACACATACACACACACACACACACACACACATACACACACCACACACACACACTACACACGCATACACACGCACACACACTACACACTACACACACGCATGCATATGCACACACACTACACACACAAATGCATATGCACACGCACACACACACTACACACATACACTACACACACAAATGCATATGCACACATAAACTACACACATACAAATGCATATGCACACGCACACACACACTACACACATACACTACACACACACAAATGCATATGTACACATAAACTACACACACATTCATATGCACATGTGCACACACACATGCATATGCACATGCACACACACACTACACACATACTACACACACACACACACAGGACTCACAATGACTCACAGGCTCACGGTCACACATGCTCACACACAGGCTCACAGAACACACCCAGCCTCACCAAGCCCTTTTCTCCTTGTCCCTTCTCTGGGACTGCACCTCTGCTGAGGGGCCTGGCAGCCCCGGGGTGGGTAGGCACACTCCCAGCTCTGGGGACTGTGGAGCCATTTGCTCCTTAGAGTAGCACTTAGCCCTGCTTCCCCTTCTCTCCTCTGGCTCCTGGAGAACCCCAAGCATTCCCAGAAGGAGAGCAAGCAGGCCGTTTATTACCTCCTGGGCTCAGCACAACTGCATCTGTAATTGAAAGTGGCTTGACTCAAATTGCATTTTCCCCAAGGAGCTCAGAAGACAGGAGTGCAGGAAGAAGCCTGGGCAGAGGGGAGCTGCCAGCCCCACTCTGAGGAGCCACCAGCCTGAGATTAGGCTTCCTGAAATGACAAGGGGACAAGAGCAGAGCCTGCCTCCCTAGCAGAAGTGCCCCTCTCCCGAGGAATCCTCCCCACAGGCTCAACCCTGGGGAGAAGTCTACAAATTGCGTCTGTTGATGCAGTGCTAGTTTGTGCCCCAGGGCCTTTGCTCATGCTCATTCCTCTAAAGCCTTCTGTCTCTGAGCTATGCTCGAAGCAAGGTAGGGTTGGCTCTACACAACCCTCTGTAGACCTCTGGCAATACATGGAAAGGACGGTTGCTCTCGCCCCATCAGAAGAGGTATCTATCTGGAAAGCTTCTAGACACTGAGGCAGGTCAGAAAACACCCTCAAAAGTTCTGAGATGAATGTGGTGTCCATGGTGACGGTTACCATAAGTAAGGCTCCACAGTGGTCTGAGAAGGGAACAGAGGTCAGCCGTGGAAGACACATGTTAGGACCTCTGAGCTGTCACAAGTGGGGCACCTTATCCTGCAAGTCCCCCTCGCGGCTTCTGTGTCCCCAGAACAGAGCCTCAAACTAGGAAAATGCTCAGGTGCTTGTGGGTTAGAACTTTTGAGGGAAGGGGGGGCGGGCAGAGTCAGGGGCTGAGCAGCAGGAACAGGGTCCAGCCCACCTCCTGAGGACAGAGGCTCTGACACCTCTGCCACTGCCTGAGTTAGTACTTGCTTCCCTCTGGCCTTTCTTTCCATCCTGGCTTCTGCGGCTGGGTGGGTGCGGGAGTTGGCGGGGGGGNGGGGGGGGGAGGCCTGCTTTGCCTGAATGCTCTCCCAGGCAGGACCCCGGCCCTGTGAATGAGGCTCTCCCAGATCTGGCTGGGCAGAGATCTGGAGGCCATGGGGGATGGGCACTTCCACCAGCATTTAGCAGTGACCCAGGGTGTCTGGGGAGCAGACGGTTCAATTATTTTCTTCTCCACTCCTAAGGACATCACTAGGAGCAACAGGGAGCCTGCTCCCCCCGCTCTGCCCCCTCTCACTAGCCAGCGATCCAGATCCCGCTACACCAGGTGATCGACCAAAGCACTGCCCAGCAGCTGGCTGAGGACTACCGCAGGCCTCCACAAGGCTGGGGCCACTTGCCAGAGAGGAGGAGGACCAGGATTCAGGACAGAGACCAAACATTGTGACACTGGCTTGATTTCTGGACTGTCGGCCGTGGCACTTTATAGTCCTAAGGGCCGTGGGCCATTTTTCCCTCTCTGGGTCTACTCCATTTCTGGATTGCAGTCCATGAGTTTCAGAATGGCCCAGGATCCCTGAGTGGTTTATAAATTAGGGCTGTGTTCTGGGAGCACCCAGTATGTGGTCATATTTTAGGTGGTGTCAGAGTTTCCATTATAAGCCCCATTTCTCAGAGGTTTATAACTAGGCCATAAAAACACACCGAGGCCAGAGGCTTGGGCCAGAGCTTACACAGCTGCTGGGCCAGGTAGGGACATCAGCAGACCTGTCACAGAGGAAGAGACCAGGGTCCCAAAACTGTGAGCTGGAGTGAGGGTCGTGAGCATTAGGCATCATTACCTCCCCCCCCCACGAGAGAGTTGCACGGACCCTGAGGCCATCTGTAAATGATCTCATGAGCTGAGGGAATCAGGTGTCTCCTGACAGTTAGGTGACCAAAGGTGAGATGATCCTCTACCTCCCAGGGAGCCTCTGGGCCATGTGTACTGACTGTTGTCCCAAGGTCATCCCCGGAACAACAGTTTATAACAGTAGCCTCCCTCTGAGACCCGAGAGAGCCTGAAAAGTCACTAACCAGACATCAGACCAGGAGCATTCCAAACCCTCTGTGGCTGGTGGAGAGAGGGAAGGAGAGAGGGAGGGGAGATGGGAGATGGCTAGCTTCAAGCTCTCCAGCCTTTAGTGTCAGGATTAGAGACATGTTCCTCAGATCCCAGACTGATTTTTCACACCAGAAAAATATTCCACATTTGGTAAATAAAGGGGCATAAAGTCACCCCTACCATTTTCATTAAATAGCCTGGAAAGTAACAGTCAAGATCAAGCTCCCAGGACAGTGTCTCCCATAACACACAAAGGAGCTCAGTGTCTGGACACCCTCCAGGGGCCTCCGGTCCAGTGGGTCTGGGGTGAAGCCCAGGATGGCTTCTAGTGTTAAAACAGACTGGAGTGGGTCCACTTCTGATGTCTGGTGTTGGCCTGCAGTAGAGGGAGAGGCAGAAGGCGGGTGGGGATGGAGGCCACTCTCCCTGTGTCAGAACCTCTGGGACAGTGGTGGCCCTGTTGCCAGGAGCTGGGGGGGGGGGTCAACACTGAGGTCTTGGACTTTGTGGGGGCATCAGAACTGAATTGAGGATCTCTACTAGAGATCTTTCAGTTCCTGGGACAGAGGTGTGTTATTTCTGCAAAATGGTTTTCCTCTCGCATTCCCTAAGATCCACAGTCCCCTGATGCTCCCCCTCATGGGAACCCCAGCTTCAGGATCCTCCTGAGCTCCCTGGTGCATAAGAAGGATCGTCACCCCTGCTCTGGTTTGTGGGTGCTGTGGCCTCCTGTGCTTTGGGGAGTCACTTTGCAAGATTAACTTCACCCCCAATCCCTGACCAAACCCTTCATACCCTCCCTTACCCGCACATGGCTGTCTCCCTGGCAAGGCCTGGGAGCTTCACTTCTGCCCTCCTTAATCCCTCCATATGATTCTCCTTCAGCATCTCCTCTGCTGACCTATTTAGTCTTCCCATGGTCCTCGATAGACTGCTGGAGGTCACGTGCTTGCAAGTGATCATTAATTCCACATGTCAGCTGATGCTCTTCAAAGGTGGAGACCATGCCCTAACAGCACGCCGCCGTCTCCCTTCCCTTTCAAGTCAAACCTGGGAAATTAAGCAAAGTGCTGCGTAAAACTCCAACTTTGCAAGTTCTAAAGTTTTGGCCGTGAAGATGACTCAGGCAGATCAAGGTGCTCGTTCCCAAGCCTGAGGACTTGAATTCAATCCCTGGGACTCCCATGGTAGAAGGAGAGAACTAACTGCCAGTAGTTGTATATTATAGGGAAGGAGGATAATAAATGTACATTGTTTAGAATTTAAAGGCATAATGGCCACTCTCTCACTGTCATGACCAAATACCTCTGAGGCCGAATCACCTTCTTATATAGACAACAGCCAGTAGATCCAGGCCCTCCACTTCACTGTGGTTTCATCTCGACTAATGCCCTCAGCAGTGAGCCCACACCAGGTAACATTAAAACCCTTGGGACTTCACAACATGGTAAGGATACAAAACAACATGTAACATTACAGGGGGTGCACCACCAGCAGGCAGGGAGGGGGGTCTCACATCTACCGTCCTGCCTTGGCTCCAACCCCAGTCACTCACTAGTCCACTCTTGAGGCTGGTCACTCCAGTGGAGGAGTCCACAAATGGATGAAGGGATCTATTCCTTCACTATGCACCTACTGTGTGCTACAGTACTGTGTGCAAACTTAGAAATGCATCCAAGAAAACATTAGGGGCCGGAGTGTGGCCTTGGGGAGGGCTTTGAAGGACAGGGGAGATGGATCCCCAGGAGAAAGATGAGCCCCCTTTGTGCACAACGAACTTGTTCCTGCAGGGAGGGAGAACCCACCGCCCCTCCTGCCTCCCTAGGCAGGGTCTGAGCAGCCTAACTTTGTAAGGCTCTGCCTCTTAACACAAAGTCACAGGCTCCACCACAGAGGGGTTTTGTTTGGAACTTAAAACACTTGCTCAAATTAATGACCAAAAATGTCAGATGTGTCCACAGCTAATTATTCATTAGATGCTTAATTAGTGTGGGATGATCATGACATTTTAATGTTATTAATTTTTATACTGTAATAGGAATTAAATCGTTCTGCTGTCCCAAAGCCTCCCGGTGGAGGCTTGCTGTGGACTGGGGGGAGCCAGGAGGGAGCAGGAGCCATGGGGACAGCAGGTGGTGGACAGGCAGAGCGCTGGCCCAGATCCAGAGCACGTGTATCCCTCCCTTGGCTGGGAGGGACTTCCTTTAGCCCTCTAAATTGGATCCTTCAAATGCTATAGGTCAGGTGTCCTGAATGCAGATGTCCTGGATGGTGGGTACCCTGGATGATGGGAACCCTGGATGGTGGGTACCCTGGATGCTGGGTGCCCTGGATACTGGGTACCCTGGATGCTGGGTACTCTGGATGCTGGATACCCTGGATGCTGGGTACCCTGGATGCTGGGTACCCTGGATGCTGGGTGCCCTGGATACAGATGCTGGGATACTGCAGTAGTGGATAGAGCAAAGGGATCTTCCTGCTTGTCCCTTTCAGGGTTCCATGTGCTTCTCTCTCCTCAAGACAGTAGGAAAGCCAGAGGCCATCCTGAAAACCCCAGATAAAAAAAGATAGTGAACATGGGTACCACACCTCAAGGGTCACAAAACGGATCCCCATACCAAAGGTGCAGAGGAAAGAAACAGAGTCTGTGTTCAGACAGACGGAAGGCAGCCATGTCGGCAGGGAAGGGTGAGATGCGTGAGCCTTTGACGGTCTTTTCTTTGTAAACTGCACATAGTCCATTGTTTTCTACTTAGGAAAGCAGTCTGTACCCAGTTTTGGAAATCGAACCAGACAGAAAAGGAAAGGGGTTCTAGAAAAGAATCACATGGCATCCCACCACTTGGAAATCATTGCTTTTCAAACTTCAGTGTATGAGCTTCCAAGCTACTCTCAGGCATGTGACTGTGGACTTGGGCAAACATGTGCTCCCATTGAACCCAGCAGTCCTAATAATCTGCTGTCATTGAGTGGCATCTCACACACATCATTATAGGCTACGGGGCTCAGATCTGTGGAACCCTTCTTTAGCGACCCCGTCATATCCTATTCCACAAACGCCTAATCGTCCTCTGTTGGTCTTAATTCTGATGATTCTTAATTGTTCTTAATGAGCACTCTAACACCCCCCCCCCCGGTATCTTTTCTACACTGGTCAACTTAATCCTTTGTGATAAACTCCAAGACACTGCTTTGCAAGGAGACAGGGGACTTTCTTTGTTGGAGAGGAAGTCTGCTTGATTTGTGGCCATAGTCAATGTTTTAATCCCCCTGTAGTGGTGCTCCCTGCCTATGGGGTGGGGGTAATAACTGCAGGCCCAGGCGCCAAGCCCAGCACATCATAGCTACAGTGGAACTTGGACTCCCGTTCAGAACTGCCATGCGCTGACTCAGCGCACAAAGGACATCCGTGCATAATGTCCCTTGACATCTTTTCATCTCATAGGAAAGGAGAACTAAAGTGAGCTTGGGCTGAAGAAGAGCCTGGGGTGGATTCCTGAGGGGGTGGTGTCAGGAAGAACGGTGCTCTCTGGAATTTATCTTCAAAATTTAAAGGTCACGGGTGTTTAGAGAAACCCACACAGGCTTCTAGACACCACTTGGCTATCTTGGCTTGTCGCGTCAGAGGGAATGTGGTATCCATTCTGTTCTGGGAATGAAAACCAGCTCGAAACAGAGGAAGCAGGTCCAAACATAGTTTAAATCAACATATTATAACAAGTCTCAGTGTGGGAGGAAGTTCCCCCAGGGTGGCCTGAAAGATCCCTCTTACACCTAGCTCTGAGCCTGTGACTGGGGAAGGTCCTCTGGATTACTAATTTTGGGCAGCCACTGAGCCATTGGAGACGCTAGGCTTTCTAACCTGAGAACAGAGGCCAAGGGCTCAGAGGATCTTCTCCCACCAGAGTCTGAGAGGACATCTGGATGGACATGTGGCAGCCGTGAAGCCTGATATGTCATGGATGTGACCAGAGACAGATGTACAAACCATGTCAGAGCTGGGACAATAAGCTAGGGCCAGCTTGACCTTCTTTGCAATTTGGAAAAACAAACAAACAGCAAACAAAAAATCAAAACAAACAAAAAACTGGTAAAAATAAAAGCTGTCAGATGCGTAGCTGAGCCTCTTGGAGGCTGAGCCCCACCGTGACCTGTTGCTTAGTAGACCTCCCTTCCTTATTCTTCTGCCTCCTCCTTCCCTCTGCTTTCCATGGGTTCTCTCCATCATGGGTCTGGGGTCATCACTGGGCGCCCCAGTGAAGGCCTCGGTGGTGTCTTGGCATCTCAGAGCACTGATGAGTGTCTGAGGAATGAGAACAAAGAGGCACACTCAGTCAAAGCAATCGGAGAGCCCTGGAGCTCTCCCCGGGGTGGCAGTGTGTTCTCCCTGCCCTCGGGCCCTGTGCCCTCGAGCCCTGTGCCCATTCAGAGCTGGCTGCAGCAGAAGGCCCTACAGCCCAAGGAGGACATGGACACAGTTCATCGATTTTTCTTGGCCCTTTCTGCCTCCATCCCTTCAAAGCCAAGTGTCATAGCAAATCTATAGAACCTCCCATCAATGGGCAGAGGGGACCTGACCAACACTGATCCCCTTCTAAAGCCACACTGGGAATACCCCTCCTCTGCTGGGCACTTGTTTAGCCATTTTTGGTCACTATGACAAATATCTGAGGGGAAAAAAAACTTAAAAGGCAGAAGGTGTTATTTTGACTCAGTTTCAGGGGCTCCAGTCCATGGACACTCGGCCCT
Organism: Mus pahari; assembly: GCF_900095145.1. Taxonomy (NCBI): domain Eukaryota; kingdom Metazoa; phylum Chordata; class Mammalia; order Rodentia; family Muridae; genus Mus; species Mus pahari. The sequence goes on along the minus strand of NC_034595.1, from coordinate 102,184,448 downwards.
GTTGCTCCTTGGGTGAGGGATGCCGTCCTATTAGAGGGGCCTGATGAGACCAAGCTGCTTAGCTACATCATAACAGCTAAGAAGCAAGAGAGGCAGAGAGGGGCTGGAGAGGAACAAGACTCTACCCTTCAAAGACACAGCTATCCCAGTGACCCACTTTCTCTGGGGAGGTCCCACCTCCTGCTGTGTCCACCCAGCTGTGAGCTCAGCCATAGGGGAACTCGTGGGATAGGTAATGTCCTTCGGATCCACTCACCTTCCAACAGAACCACCGGGGGCTGGGGGATGGCTCCGTTGGTAAAGGGCTCACTGCACAGGCATAAGGACCTGAGTTTGAATCCCCAGCACCCACAACAAATGTTGGGCATGGTGATGTACAGTATGGGGAGGGAGGTACAGGAGGACACAGAAGGTCTCACTGCCAGGCAATCAGGTCACCTGGGCAAGCTCCAGGTTTAGCCAGAGATCCTGTCTCAAAAATACTAAGCTGGAGAGCAATTGGAAAAGGCACCCAACATTTGACTTCTGGCCTTCACACTCAGGCACACACACACACACACACACACACACACATGCAAGCACATGCACACACACAAAGACAGATACAGACACACATACAAGTACATGCACACACAGGGACACATACACAGATCCATACATGCAAGCACTTTCATCCACACAGATACACACACATGCATGCAAGCACATGCACACACACACACACACACACACACATACACACAAGTACATGCACACACACAGATCCACACATACAAACACATGCATGCGCACAGACGCACACACACACATGCATGCAAGCACATGCACACACAGAGAGACACGGATACACACACACAGGTGGGAGTCAAGCCTTTAACATATGAGCTTCTGGGAGGGATAACTCACATCTAAACCTAACCATGCCCCAGGAAAAAAAAATGTCCTGCAAAGGCTACAGACTGTGAATCATGATGCCAAAGGCTAGCATAGGAGCCTAGGAAGGGGACCAGTCCTGTGCCAGGAGCAGAGGACCCTGTGAGAGACATCAGTCCCCAAGAAAACCTCCTGGCCAACCTCCGCACCACATCAGCCATTGTGATAGACCACCTGCTTCACATAAGGAAGGAAAGGAACACCGGATATTAGTGGCTATTAATCTCAAGATCCTAACCGCTTGCTCTAATTAGAGGCTTCTGGAATCATCAAAAGCTCGTTTGCAAGGTGAGACACCCAAGGTGTCCCAGTGCTGATGTGGAACCCACCCCTCCCACCCCTCACTGATAAGCAGGAGCTTAGGGTGACCAGATCTGTCTCTCTGGGGCATCGGGCAGGTAGGTAGGGCTGGAAGAGGGGACTGGAACCTTCACACAGACCTCACTGAGGGCAGCTATTGTTTGCAACACCTCAGGACGTGGTTCTCCTGCAAGGCCCCCTGCCCACAGCACCATTTTTCACAGGAACTCTGAACACTTGGAACACTGGCATGACGAGGCAATGGGAAGCCCCTTCCACACAACAATGTCCTAGAGCTGGACATGGGGCTTTAATGGGCTTTGTGGATCTCCCTAGACCTGACGGTCCCGAGTTATCTCTTCCCTGAGCCACTTCAGCCACGCCCATTGTTTGGACAATAACTCCCTAATTCCTCTCCAGCTTTGAGCCTCTCATCTGGGCTGTAGGTTTCTCATCCAGCTGCCTGCCTGACAGAGCATCCTTCTACCTCAGGGGCCATCAATGCTAGGCTCATCCGTGGCCTGCATCTTTTCTGAGGCTCTCAAACATCAGCTCACAGCCTGTCCACTCTTCCTCAGTTCTTCATCTTAGGTTTTAGGAAGGATTCCCTCTGAGTCTGGGGCTCACTGAGTTGGTTAGATGCCTGGCCAATGAGCCTCTGGATTCCACCTGTCTCTATGTCCCTGACGGTGGGAGAGGTGCGTACCACCACACCCGGGCTGGTGCCTCTCCTCACAGTCGGATTCCTCGATCGCTTTTCACAGTTGTCTCTTTGCTCATCTTGGGGACATCAGCTGCCCTGCTATGGTTCTAAGTCTCAGGATTGATTCTCAGAGGTCTTTCTAAAACATGTTATTTCATGACACTCCACTACCCAAGTCTTCAAAGATCCCCTCATCCTGGAAGCAATAATCACCCACACTTGGTGGACACCCCTTCACTGGCCAGCACCGGGGCTTTGTGTTCACAGAACCTACCTGTGGGGGCCCAGCAGGAGGCCACCCAGTGTCCCTTCCTCCTTTCCTCATAAACACGCCTCGGAACAGAGACACCCCACTGTGAGAAGCTCCAGAACTTCCCCCCAGACTCCAGACCATGGGCCACTGAATCAGAAGCACTGGGAAGTTTTGCTAAAAATGCAGTCTTCCTCCCCCTCCCCCACCATGGCCCTATGACGTCAAGCCTCTGCAGTAGAGCTGCAGGGCCAAGTTTTAGAAAGCACCTGCTCATACTGCCCTAGGACCCACACTCTGAGCTGCACGGAGTTGGGGGCGGGGTCATTAGTAGACTTGGGGGCAATGCTCCTCTTTTCCTCCTAGGCTATGTGTTTATGTGGCTGTTTAGAAAGTTGACTCCTTCTGTACGCTGTGCCAATCTCTTCAACAAACTCAGTCGAGAAGACATCAACACCTCCTCTCATGTGGTCTTCACTGTTGTTACCTTTATCTTAGAGAAAAAGAAACTGAGGCACAGGAGAGGCTAAGTGCCTTGCCTGCATTAAAAGGTCAGTGGGGGCATCTGAGGCTTGAACTCAAGTGGTCTAAGCTCCAGAATTTGAACTGTGACTGCTTTGAGAGTCCTTCCCAGTACCTTAGATGTGACAGATGAGTGGAAGGATGGATGGATGGAGGGAGGGAGGGAGGGAGGGATGGATGGATGGACAGATGGACGGATGGACGGGTGGACAGACAGATGGATGGATCGATGGATGGATGGACAGACAGATAGACAGAGAGATGGATGAACAGATGGACAGATGGATGGGTGGATGGATGGATGGATGGATGGATGGATGGATGGATGGATGGATGGATGGACAGATGGACGGGTGGACAGATGGATCGATGGATCGATGGATGGATGGACAGACAGATGGACAGAGAGATGGATGAACAGATGGACAGATGGATGGGTGGATGGATGTACAGACAGATGGGCAGAGAGATGGATGAACAGATGGACAGATGGATGGGCAGAGAGATGGATGAACAGATGGACAGATGGATGGGCAGAGAGATGGATGAACAGATGGACAGACGGATGGGTGGATGAATGGATGGATGGGTGGATGGACTTAAAAGCCACTTGCTCAGATGATACCACACACATCTATATTTAAAGCATTGCCCAGGGTCTGGGACTGTGAGTCACATCTCCAAAGACATAGTGCTGTCACTCTCTGGGAACAAGGAAGCAGGCCATATGCTGGAGGGGACACCTCAGTCCCCACGGCCTGTGTTCTGCTTTTCTATCACTCCGCCTGAGAATGCCTTGTTCCTTGTCCATTCCACAGTGCACACAATGAAAGTTCTGTCATCAGAGTCACACTCTGGATCCCAAGGGTGACTGTCCCAGTATGTGGATCAAGCCTGCGAGCAGATACAATCCGACCCTGGGCTCTGGCATCCAGGCCCCCTCCTCTCTAACGGCCTGCCACGGTGATGCATGGCGCTGGCTCAGCAAAGCCTAATTCCTGGCCACAAGGAATGCGTGCCATGGGGGTGATTTGATTAGCGATTCTGCACTGGGTGGGGCCTCCTGCAGAAACGCTGAATGGAAACTGCTCTTCGGGGAGGTGGGGTCCCACTTCCCTGAGCCGTCAGCAGACGTGTGGTTGAGAGACATGGATCTAGGATGGGAAGACTTGAGGAGAAAGGAACCACACGCAGACAGCAGTGGTCAGGAAAAGTCCGTCCAGCCCTTAGAAAGGCCTGGCACCTGTCCCAACCTTCACTTCATGATTCCTTCCAGAATGTCATAGTCTGTGCCCAGACCAGCCTACCCTGAGACACCAAGAATCCCAGACACACCACTATACATTGTGACCACTACACACCACTACCATCACAGCTGTTACCACCACCACCTTCACCATTATCATCACCATCACCATCATCACCGCCCTCACCACCACCTTCCCATTGCTTAAGAAGCCTATGCTGGACGTTAACAGCTTTGGTCCCGAACCACGCAGAGTGACATTCTTGTCAGTCTATAGAGACGTGTGGGAGGCTTTCTAAGTTTAATTTTGATAAAAATACAACTTACCAACATTTCCTTTATAGACCTGTAAGTGTGGTATTGCTAGGTACCAAATATCTTCTATTTTTACTAACAGTTTTAGCATTTCTATAGCTCAGTCCGTGGTTGGTATTTAGTTATGTGGGTGGTCAGAGCAACAGGTTGGAGTTCCTGCTGCAGGGGGATTGTTACATTTTTATTTTTGCCAGGTTTTGGTTTGGGGGAGGAGGTTTTTGGGGTGTGTCTGTAGACATCTAATTGCCACAGCAATGTTTGTTGAAAACGTTACCCTCCTTCCATTTAACCTCTTTGCGCCTTTATCAAAAAGCTGAACTTGTTTATGCAGGACAAACTCTCCGTTCCGTGTCCTATCCCATTGGTCTGTGTGTCTGTCCCTTCTTGGAACCCCGCTGGCTAAATTGCTGTCACTCTGTGGTCAGCCTCAATGTCAGGCAGACTGGACCCCCTTTGTGCACCTCTGTGGGTATCTTAGCTCTCCAAGGCCTGTGTCTTTCCACACACAGGATACGAAATGTCTACCTGTCAGAAAATGTTGCTTTGGGAGCTGGAGTGGTGAGGCTCACAGAAAAAGCATTTGGCACTCAAGAGTGAAGGCTGGAGCCCAGGTCCTCTGTACTGTGTAAATGTAATCCTGGTACACAGGGGGCTGAGGCGGGGTCCCCAGAGCAAGCTGGCCAACTAAACGAGCTGAATCAGCAAGGTCTGGGGTCAAATGAAATGGAGAATGACTGAGGAAGACACTCAATGTCAACCTCAGCTACACACACAAACACATGTACACGCATGCACATACACAAGCATGCATGCACACACACTCGTATACACACATGCATGTATGCGTGTACATCTGTACACATACAGACAAGTATACATGCCATCTCACAGGTTTCAGCCCATTGATAGATTTAGAAAGGATTAGCATCCTCGCTGTGCTGCGTCCTCCGTCCATGAACAGCAGATGCTTCACGTCTTGGGCCCCTTCTCGGATGACACTAGTAGCGTTTGGTCACTTTAGCACACCACTCCTGTACACAGGTCAGCTGCAGAATTTCATTCTCTTTGGCGCTCTTGTAAGCACGACTGAGTTTCATTCCATCTCTCGTGTTTGTCCTTTGGATACGGAAATGAGTGGATTCTCCTGTGTCCATCCTGTCTCTCATCACCTTGCTGAGCCTCCTTGCCTGTCTGGGTTATTGTTCTGTAGGAGGCCGGTGACTCTGTGCCATCTATAGAGCTGGTTGTATTTCTGCCAGACCAACCTATGTGTTTTGTACTTTTTGTCTGTGCCTTGGACTCCCTCTACTGTGTGGGCTGAGAGTGTGGCAGACATCCCCACATTCAAAATCAAATTGAGATGACCCCTCCCCCTCCCCCTAACTCTCTGAGAGACACTCTCATTCATGAAACTTTGGGAACCAGGGGGTTGCACCCTATGAGTCACTCAGTAAGCCTGAGCTTTAGGCCATCCATCCCATAACAACAGCATGAGGAGTGTCACTCTTCCTAGGGAAAGCCCATCTAACACATCCCCTCAGAGTGCCCCTCTTTTCATCCTGCCATACTACACGTGACTACATCCCTCTGTCTTCCCAGGGACTGGCCCAGGCTAGCATTGCCCCTGGAGCTGCTGCCGCCTCCAGTTTATTTTCTCATACCGAGCATCATCCCCAGAGCCCATCTGTCTCCCGGCTTTGGCAGCGGGTGGAGGACGTGCGGCTTGTCCCAGCCTAGCCCCAGTTCTGGAACCTTCTGCAAGCACCGCTTGTTGTCTTGTCACAGCTGCAAGATGACCTACTGCCGGTGCCCTTGGTGGTGGTGGTTGTGTTGTGTTGTTCTTAATCAGGGAAACAATTTCTGCCTATGCAAATCTCTTTAATAATAGCAATATTATTATTGTTATCATCAGTGGCCTCAGGCAGAGAGAGTCCCGATGGATTGGAGAGGAGCCAAGCTGATGGTTTTCTGCACCAGGGCTCTGAGCATCCTCAGGCTCCAGTAGAGAAGAGCACACACTTCCCTGAGCAACTCCAGTCAGAAGGGAAAGTGACATCAGGGGGGCCACAGTCCACCCAGCCACCCTCCCCTGCTCCCTGCATTGAGCACACTATCTCAAGCCATGGCTGAGGCAGGACACCTCTGGCTTGAGTCTTCCCTCCGTAGCATCTACAGACCACCCACTGACCATATGCAGGCTGCTGCCCGGGGCCAGATAGGCAGGCACAGCCCAGGGGGCTGCTTACAGTCTGCAAGAGAGGCAAGCAGGACAGAGCAGAACATTTGGCCAATCCTCTGCCCCCAGCACCAAGGACTTGGAGATGCTGGTACCTCATCCAGCCTTGCCCACAGCTAGGGTATAGTGAAAGAGGCAGGACCTGGCTGCAGAGTTTAAGGTGGATGCATGAGAACCAGTAGACATGTCAGATAATATTTCAATGAAGGTTTTTAGTCAAAATGCTCAGAAAAAAAAAAAATCAGCATTTTAAACAAAGCTAGGAAGTTTCCAGGAAGGTTATGTGGCAAAGGGATGCCTCTGATATACATTGAAGGAGACAGACAGGCAGGACAGACGGAAAGAAAGGACCTCCCTGGCCCCACCCATACATCATCGAACTTCATGTCCCATGGTCCCTAGAGGGGCCTCTGCTGGCCGTGTGCACTCGATGCATGCCGGCCATGGGCTAGACTGGGGCTCTCCCAGTCCTAGGCGGTGGCCTCGAGTTACTGACTGTGCTCAGTAGCTCAGCAACCTACCCTGTCGCCCTTGCCACACCCCTCTCCTGCAGCCGAGCAGTTCTGCCAGCTGTGTGCCAGCCTGTGGCGCCACCTACAGAAGGTTCCAGAGTGCCCGGCGGCCCTTGCCCAGCCGCCTCAGCTGGGGCTGCAAACCAAGCCCCGCTCCTGCAGCCTGCCTCAGCTCTTCCTCCTCGCTGTCACAAACATAATCAGTGGTTCATGAAAGGGACTGAGGCTAACAATTTAGGAAGTAATTTGTTATTAGTGTGGCACTGATGCGTTGAGTGACCAAAGTGCCTTTCAGTGGATTATTATTAAATATTAAGCCTATTGATTTGATGCTGAGCAGTGCACTGATCGGTCCCTGGGAGCAGGGAAATGTGAATTTATTTCCATGATTTATAGAAACCAAGCCACATGCATGTTGCCGTCCAGAGCAACACAGATCTCCTGATTGCTCCCCGAGTATGTTGTATAAATGAGGCCTGAGGGTCAGAGACATTAAGGAGGCTGCCCATGGCCACATAGCAGAAAGGCAAACACAGTACCCACTCAGGTACTGTGTCTGAGTCAGGCTCCCTCTGCCCTGTGCTGTATGCCAGTGTGCAGTTATGTGTGCACTAGTATTTCTTCCCAACATAGCGTTGCAACTATAAGAAGAGAATGTGGACTTTCCAAATTACTAAAGTATTCCTGTCACAGAGTAACACTTAACATGATCCATAGGTATTAAGACGGATGGACAGACGGGTGGGTGGGTGGGTGGAAGATGAATGGATCAATGCTATAGAATAGTTGGGTGGATGGATAGATGAATGGGTGGATGGATAGATGGATTGGATGGGTGGATGAAGGAAAGATGGGTAGAGAAATGCACGAGTGGATGCACGTTATGGTATAGAATAAAATGTATGGATTGATAAATGAGTGGATAGATGAGGTGGGTGGATAGATACGTAGATGGATGGATGGATGGATGGATGGATGGATGGATGGATGGATGGATGGATAGATGGATGAATGGATAGATGGATGGATAAATAGATTGATGATAGATGGATAGATGGATGGATAGATAGATGGTTGGATGGGTAGATGGATGGATGATTGGATGATAGGTAGATGGATGGATGGATGGATGGATGGATAGATGGATGATAAGTAGATGAATGGGTGGATAGATGGATAGATGGATGATGGATAGATGGATGAAGGATGGATAGATGTATAGATAGATGAATGGAGGATTAATGGATAGATGATAGATGGATGAATGGAAGAAAGGGGAGCAAAAGAGAGAAGAGAGCAGAAAGGATAAAGAAAGAGAAGGAGGAGAAGCAACGAGGAAGCCAAGAGTGCAGCAATGTGAGTTGATTCTCTTGCTCAACACTACTGTGCGTCTTCCACAGTCTAAAGCCCACCCTCTTCAGCAGTCCCTGCTTCCTATCCTGTATCTATCTGTAGGATATGCACCACCGCACCCACTCTGTGGACTCTGTAGGGGGTGTCAATGAGCATTCCGTGTCAGCCCATGCTCTTTTGGTCAAGAGCCCTCACATCATTCCAGGGTTGCAGCATTAAGGAGGCTGAGAACCACCAGCCTAGAAGCTTCCTTTAAGTTAGTGCCTACTTAGTGAGTTGGTTATTCTCAGTTGACAACTTGATAAGACATAGACTCATCCATGTTCTGCCTTTGGGGGACACCCCTGATTACATTAATTGATGTAGGAAGACCCATCTTAATTGTGGACAGGAGCTGGGCTGAGTGAAGCAGACAAGCTGAGGGCCATTGTGCACACATGAGCCCTTACCATTCTGATTGTGAACGACCTGTTGATGTAAGCCCCTTCCCCTGGGACTCCCAGGTCATGATAGATTGTGACCTGAAACTAAGAGCTAAAATTAACCCTTAAGTTGCTTTCTGTTATTGTTTGGGGGCAGGGTCTCACCATATACCCCTGGCTATCCTGGAACTCACTCTCTAGGTAGACTCAGACTGGCCGGGAGCTCACAGATCCTCTTACCTCTGCCTCTCGAGTGCTGTCGCCTCTTGGAGCATTTTGTCACAGCAGCAGGAAAAGACACTCAGACAGCAAGTGTGTTTCAGCTTCCAGTTATAAGTTATAGTTTCAAGTGTTTGCAGAGGGCTTGAGAGCTGAGAGTGAGGCAGAGATGGGCTCCTAGCTTTATCCTGAGCAGGGTCGTTGTGTTCAGAATGTGGGAAAAAGCATGAGATCCTGCCTACACGTGTGACTAAACAGGGGACCTGCCAAGGAATGGAAAGGCCGTGGGGACACGCCCAGAGATACAACTGGAGATGGGTCTGCCCAGATAGGGGTCAGCCGTTGGGGTCTGCCCTGGTGCCAGGAGGCTGTGGTGGCCTGCCCAGGTCACAGCTGTTATGAGGGTGTATCATGTGCGGGAAAGCTATGAGGGCCTGCCCACGCATGTGACTATAGAGGAGACCTCCAGTCAGGACCTTCCATGGCCTGCCACAGGTGCAGGATCCCCAGTTCCTCCCTCCAGTGTGCTGAAGGAGCCACAGGAAGCCACCAAGCCTGAGTCTCTGAACTTCTCCAGCTAAACAGACATCAGAAAATGTTCGGACAGCATCTTTCTTCAGCGTGAAGGGCTTTTCTAGAGGCCCCTTTGCCAAGCCTGCCCTGGCTGTGTCTATGCTGCACATACCCACTGCCCACCATGTTCTGCTCTGCTCCTTTCAAAGAGCCCCAGGGAACCCCTCAGCTGGTGCCACCGTCACCCACCGCCCCATGCAGCCTCTGGTCTGCCAATACAAAGCCATACATCTTGGGGTGTGACAAATCACTTTTTAATTGCCTTGAGGAAGAAATCCATTAGTCTTCCCTTTACGTGAGAGCCATCCTAATCTCACGGAGACTGGCTGGAGGCCGAAGCTGGGGGCCGCCGCCGGCTATTTTTAGTTTGTATCAACAGCACTGAGCTCCAAGCCTTCATCAGAGAGAGCAAGAAGTAAATCTTGCCAGCCGAGCTTTGGGGGAGGGGTGGGTGTCTGGAGGGAGATCTGGAAAAGGCTGCTTGAGATGGAGTACAAATTACCCACGTGAATTTGTCTCACGTTTCACACAGGCTTCACTTCCCCTGTAGCTGGTCACAGTCACCTCCGTGGAGCAGCCGAGGAACCCAGGGTGACCCTGGTAGATAGTGGCACTGCACCCGTGAGCACTCTCCTCACTGTGTCCTGTCCTGTCCAGCAGAGTCCTCTGCAGTGGGTGGAGGCGCAGACTGCGTGTCTCCACTGCCCAGGACAGCGCCATAGCCGTCACAGCAGAGGAGAGTTATGCCCGGCATGGGGCTCCTCCTTCTCCCTCCTAGAGCCCACAGGTGGCTTTAGAGACAGGCCAGTGGCCATATTCATGGCTTGTCCTTGAAGCTGTCTCCGGGACATATAAACTGGACTTCTGCTGGTTATGAATGGCTCTCCATTTTAGAAGAGATCCAGAAATTTGAGTGGCAAGAGTGGAGAAGAGGGAAGGGCAGGAGAAGGGAGGAGTTTCATCCGAGAAAAAGATGTTGCGGTTGTGTGTGAAGGGGCTGGCATGTGGAGACCACACTCTGCCTCGTAGAGGACCCGTTACCCCACCTGCCATTGAGACAAGATCTGTAGGGGGCAGAGTGAGCCCCAGGGGAGTTGCCTGTTGATGAAGGAATCTGATTGGCTGAGACCCATTCTAGAATAATGGGAGGTTTGACTTTGGCTTACAGTTGGAGAGTACAGTCCATGGAGGCAGGAAGGCAGGGCCACAGGAGCTAGGGGCGGGGGTCATGTCACATCTGCAGTCAGGGAGCAGAGAGAGATGGATGCTCTCAGCTCGCTTTCTCCTTTAATAAGGTCCTAGAGGGACTCCAGCCCATGGGTGGTGCTGCCCACATTCAGGGTTGGTCTTTCTTCCTCCGTTAAACTTTTGTGGAAACACCGTTACGCACACATCCGTGTTTCCTTGATAATTCTAAATGCATTCAAGTTGACAATGATAACTCACCATCGAGTGTGCTCTAAAGGATCAGGGCTACCCCCTCCAGCAAGATGCCTCTTGGGAGCTGCCCCTCCTCCCACAGGCTTTTAGTGTTTTTCTAAGGGGGCTGGGTCCTTAGGAGCAAAGGCAGATTCTGACATTGGAGAGTGGTGGGAGCCCATTCCACGGCATTATTGTATACTGAGACTATGGGCTCAGAGATAACCAGCCTCCTGCTGAAGACAGAAGCAACTTCTGCCCTGCCCTCTCTCAGGTGCAAGGCCAGGAACTCGGACAGCGCCCCTGGGAGGCATGATTGCTGCAGAGGAAACTGGGTTTGGACAAGGAGGTTTCTGGGTGCCCTTTCTCCTAGGTCCCCAGCACTAGATCCACCCACACCCATGAGAGCCCAGTTGGTCAGGAACTCTTTGGGACATATATTAGAGAGGGCTTCTTGCAAGGAACTCCGGCCGTTTTCTTTGTAATCAGAATGAGATACTTACTGTACAGAGCTACGCATGTGCACGAGATTCAAAGCTCCAGGGTTAAGGTTCCACCTGGTGCTAACTAATAGCCTTAATTGCAAATCCTTTATTTATAGACTCGGGTTCTAACAACCTCTGCCTGGTATTAAGGTAAATGCTGAGTAAGGCAGGGGTGGGCAGAGGTTCCCTAGCGGCACCCCCTCCTGAGTCAGAGAAATCAAGAAACGGGCTCATAAAACCCAGCAGCTTCCTCCCTGGTGGAGGCGGGCTCCCAGGGGGCAGCCAGTTGAGAATCTTATGCAAAATAGATCTCCCAGTATTCTCATTAAACCAGCCAGGCCTGACTCAGCACTTTGGGGTGAGTAGAGAGCCCCACCCTGCCTCCGCAAAAAAAAAAAAAAAAAAATCAAAGAAGGAGGACACAGCATCTGAGGTCACTCACTCCTGTCCCTGTGCAGGCTCCAGGGGGTTCCAGGTTGCCTGTTCTCTTCTTCACTTCCTGCCAGTCCTTCCATGGTTCTGAAACAGACAGGACATGATTTTGGCGGTGCTAGGCCACACCTTGAGAATGACTCTAGTTCAGTGTCCTTGCTCTGGAAAGAACCTGGCAAGGGCTGGACAAGTCCTCCCATCTTCCTTGCCTGCTCTGCTCTGGGGAGGATGTGTGGGCTATCTCTGGGTACCTTGCCCAGCAGGAGTCTTACCTCTGAGTGGCAGATGCCCACATCTGTTTAAGCCTGGGGATAAGATGTGAAACTTTCCAGTTGTGGACCCACTGAAGCCATCCCTCTACCCCCAGCCTTCTACCCCTCCCTGGCTCTGAGGCCTGATGTGGTGACACTCAAGAGGGCACCTGAGCTGCCCTTCCTGAGTCCCCCAGCTGAGTGCTTCCACCCCAGGCCTCAGGTCTAATGATCGCACGTGCGTGTGCGTACACACACACACACACACACACACACACAATGCTTGCTCATCCTCCTTGCCCCTCTGTTCTCTGATGTCATCTCCTCTAAGGAGCTGGTTGCCCAAACCAGGTGTGGCTGACCCCCCACCCCCCACACCTTGGCTTTCCTTTCCTTCCTGTGGGCTCCAGGCTTAAGCAGAGGCTCTGGCCCAGCCAGGTAACAATTGCTTAATGTCAGAGGGAGGCCCTGAGCATCTGCCTGCAGTAGGTGCCTCTTCCCCACAGTTGACAGATGCAGCTCTCCTGAGCAGGAGGCATATGGCCCAACCGGAAGGCATGCGTCCCCCCACAGTTTATGGGACAAAGCATGATTAAGTGGACAGGACTTGGGGATATCTTTGTGGAAGACACTTTGTCTCTGACCCTCTGCTGGTAGAGCATCCAACCCAGTCGTCGAGGTGTCTCCCCTCCCCGCTCTGTTTGAATAACCCCAGTCACCAGTATACGCTCCGCCCAGAGACTGACAGCCATCGCCTGCAGCCCTTCAGCCTCACAGGTCAGAGAGCCTCCTCCAGAGCGGCAGGCAGCACAGCCGCAGCTGCAGCAGGCCCAGCTCCCCGCCTCTGCATGGGTCTGGCTTCAGAGCCCAGGCTGAGGGTCAGTGGGTGAAGGACTGAGGCCAAAGGCTGTATTACAGGAGCCAGGTCTGGGAGACATATCTGTGATATGCTGGATCCCATCTCCCCAGAGAGAGCCTCTTGCCCTTGAAGGGCACCCAGAACGAGAAATGGAGCAACCTGTTCCCGGGAAACAGCTCAGCCTGTCCTTGTTAATCAATCACTTCCCTGGAGACCAGTCCAAACCCTTTAGCCCTAGACAAATAGAGACACTCTTGAGCTCCTTGGAAGACGGGAGATTCTAATTGCGGGTGGCTTTATTGGGTGAACACTTTTCAGAGGGACACTCCAGGTCCAGGCAGACCTTGGAGGGTAGAAGAAAGGCCTTTTCTGGAGTTTTCACTCCCAGCTGTGGCTGACAAGGGTGGGCCTCCTCCTCTCAGAAGGGCCTTCCCCACTCTTCTCTTTCATAAAAACAGACCCCCCACACACACACACACCATGTACCCTCCTTTGGCATCACCCCCGGACCAGTTTGTTTCCTGTTTCATCATTTGATAGACGTGAATAAATGTGTGCACATCACACACCAACTTACCTGGAAGTAATAAAGCACAAGCCTCAGGGCCCTCAGTTAGGTGTGCATGGTGTGCACACAGGTGCTTAAGGGCCAGCATCCTGGCGATGGCGATGGCGATGGCAGTGGGAATAAGTAGCATGATTTGTAGTGTTTGCCAATTTCCATCGTGGCTGATTTCCAACCACAGACTGGCATCCCTCAGGAACATGGCGTAGTCCGAGGTTTTCAGGTTTTAGAATTTGTACATATGAGTAATGAGATACAGTCACCACACCTGGCTTTTAGCATTTACCACAGACTTTTCCTCTGTCTCTTTGACACTCAGGAATGTCTCAAGGCTAGGGAATGGAGCAACAGTTCAGTGGTTAAGAGCAGTGGCTGCTCTTGTGGAGGTCTCAAGTTCAGTTCCCTGCATCCACACGGATGCTCACTACCTATAACTCCAGTTCCAGGGGAATCTGACACCATCTTCTGGCCTCTGTAGGCACTGCATTCACACGTGCAGAAACTTACACGCAAGTTAAACACCCAGACACAAAATAATACATAAATGGTTTTTAAAAGGCTCAGGGTTTAGAGCAGTTTGGATGGGGGACACTTAGCCTTTGCCAACACAATGTCCTTGGGGCACAAAGTTGAGAGAAAAATGCGTGTTAGTGGATCGGTGTCTATCACTGTCTACAACATGGAACAATTCCAATTATATAAGCCCCAGCTCTAACCACCGAAGTCTGTCTGTGCTTGCAATTGAGAAGCTTCCGGAAAGGCCACGTGCCATTGACTGTCCAGACCCATGGGAGCCTGCGCTCAAACCAGGTAGCATAAAGCTGGGGACACAAGTGACCCCCGTCTTCCTCATTCAGTCCTGGAAGGGTCCAGGGCACAGTCCAAGCATTCCAAATCCAAACTGCTCCAGACCCTGAAATCTTTTTTAAAAGATTTGCGTATCATTTGTTTTTCTCTGGATGTTTAGTTGCTTAAGTGTCTGCACATGTGACTACAGTGTCTATAGAAGCCAGAAGATGGCATCCAGGAGTCCTTGGCAGCCAGGCTTTGAAACTTCTGGAAAATTCATTTAAGCTCTCAGTTCTACCAGCTACAGGGGCCTAAACCCTGTCTCCTACCAGCTGCCCTCCCATCATCTAAGACTCTTCCTGTGGGTGGCAGTCCCCAGATGCACAGAGCCTGCGGCCCCCAGGGTGAAGGTTGCCAGCGTAGACTCCTCGAGCTCTCACATATTTAACCTGTGCGCTGTTTTAGAAAACTTTGTGCAAGCTGGCAAGAGGGACTGGTGTGTAAGGCCACCTGATGCCTAGCCTGACTACCTAAGCCTGATTCCCCAGAGAGAACCAACTCCTACAAGCTTCCTTCTGACCATCCACATGCATGATGTGGCACATGTGCCCATGATCATGTATGTGCACACGTGCATGTGCAGGCACACACACACACACACACACACACATGCAATTTAAAATTTTTAAAAGAAACCATTGATTCTCCCTAAACACCTTGCAATCTCACACAAGCCTGCAGATCATATGGCTCTTCTTGAAGACTGGAAGCCTCGGCCTAGTGAGTCCAAATGCCCCCCTGTGGCTACAACAGGGAGGAGCTGGTGTGAGCAGCTGCCCCAGATGACAGGCTGGCAGCATCTGGCCACCAGCCACACCCCATACTCTCTCTCTGCCCAGAACTCAGGCCAGCCAACAGCCAGGCCGCCGCCATTTCTCACACCGCCAGAGCTGTGGCTTTTTTTTCTTAAAGAAATACTCACAGCTGTTCAGGTTGTTTTTATAGAAGTGGTCAGTGAAGGATGGAGTAAGTGGTCCATGCATTCGGAGGGGAAGCACTCGGCATATTTCTTTGCGGGAGAGAAGAATATCCCTCTCAGGCCAATGCACTGGATCATTCCAGAGGACCTATCATACCAGCTTGTGGAAAGAGTGCCTCCTAGGGCCGTGTGCAGCACAGTGTGCAGCCCAATCTGTGTGTCGTGTGCAAAGTGGAATGAGAGCACACGTGTGACATCAAGGCCCAGGGATGGGAAGCCCCCTTATGGAATGAAGGTCCTGATGGACAAATCTGGACATGTGTCAGAAGAGCCTCAGAGCTAAGATGCTGCGAAGAGAATGCAGCGTCAGCCTCTGCGGGTTCACCCTTCCCGCTGCAGGGGTTTTATGCCAAGCCTCTGTTCCCCCTAAAAACCTAGCTAGGAAGCCACTTCCTCCAGGATGCCTTACCTTCCAGAAAGGTCATCACACCTTCCTCTGAGTTCCCTCTAAACCCTGTACCTGCCCTACACTGTACAACATCATTCCGTGTGTTACAATTCGGTTGCCATGACCCAGCCTCACTGCAAGGGCCATGTCTGGTTCATGGAGGTGTGCCCACTGCCTGAGACTATGCTGGTATGTGAATGAGGAGGTTCAGTAAGTAAATGAATGGATGGACAGAGAGATGGATAGGTGGATAGATAATCATATGGATGGGTGGTGAATGAATGGTCAGTTGAGGGGATAGACGGAGGGATAGCTGTATGGATGGATGCAGACATGCATGGGTGGGTGGATGGGTGGGTGGGTGGATGGATGGATAGAAGGAACGATGGATGGATGGATGGATGGATGGATGGATGGATGGATGGATAAGTAGGTGGATGGATGGGTGGGTGGATGGATGGATGGACAAATGATATAGAAGTTGCTCTCTGAGAGGCCAGATTGGGGCCTAGCATCAGAACTGGAGAATGGCTGGGCTTAGACAAAGTGAACTCAGTTTGGGAACCAGGTTTCACTAGAGGATCAGGACTAGCTGAGACTCTTACCATGACACCACTGAACAAACCAGCCTGCCCAGACCAGTGGCCCCAGCTGAGAGTTTCAACAGTCCTACATCCCAGGTATGGGTCCTATGTCCCAGGTATGGGTCCTATGTCCCAGGTATGGGTCCTACGTCCCAGGTATGGGTCCTATGCCCCAGGTATGGGTCAGACCCCTTCCCACCCCAGGCCGAGAGTTCAGTGATGTCCTGTCTTCCAGGAGCACGTGTACATGATGCAGAAAGGACTGCATGACTTGTACCTCACAGATTTGTGGGTCAGCCCCCTCTCTTGCCTCTGCTTCCCAAGGATACCAACCTAGATGCATGGGTCTAATGCTAACCCTTCCCAGATTGCAAGTGGGAGCCACAGGCCAGTTGAGGATGAAAAATGCATCAAGTTAAAGACTCCTGAGGGATAGTTATATAGTTATACAGTTTTCAAAAGGTCAAGAAAACTATTGCTGAGAGCCCAACGCCAAGTGCAACTCTCAGCTGTGATTAATTGACCCAGTCATGGTGGGCCTTGACCTACCTCTCTGAAGTTGAATGAATTAGCTGGTTAGTTACAGGAAGCTGCCTCTCCACCATGAGGAGGGAGGGAGTGGGTCACTGGTGTCTGGCTAATGGCATGCCCCAGTGAGTTACTCCTAGCCTGCCCTGGGCACATCGACCTGAGGAACTGAGGGGCACAGGGTCCCTAGGAAACTGACTCTTGCCACAGGAGAACTCAGAGCTGTGCTGAGCAAAGCAACTTTCTGTTCTGCTCCAGCTGCTGTGGCCCATACTCCATGCTTGGCTCCCGGCTCTCTCGTTTGTCTGTTTGCAACCTCTCTCTTTCTTCTCTGCCTCTCATGTCTAGAACTTGTTCTCTGACCGTAGCCTTGTAGCATGAGTAGGGCCTTCCTCTGCTCTTCCCCATCCAGAAGAGGGAAGACTCAGAAAATGACAACTCTAGACAGGGCTAGTCAACAGTAACTCAGCTCTAATGGGGGAACAATCGCCGCCTTGTCATAATTATTGATGGGCACTGGATTTGCTGAGCTGGGCGATGGGAGAAGGGTTGGTATTATGGCCACAAGACTTGATCTGGTCAATAAAGCAAATTGGTTTAAGGGAAAATAAAGCCTCATCCGCAAGTCTATTAGAAGAGTTAAGTAATTGCTGTCCAGGGTGCATGGAATATAAATCTCTGTTTGCTTGAAATTATTACAATGTGGTATTGATTACTTTCAACCTGCCGTTGCCTTTTAAGCTATAGATTATTAAAGGGTAATATGTTTAACAAATACCTTCCGAGGCGTGCCCTGATGAAACACACAGACATTACACAGGCAAATCACCCATCACCCCAGCAAGTTGTGTGGTCCGTGGTCACATGACCAAAAACTCCAGGCTTGGCTGGCAGGAGCTGGGACCATCACCAGCTCTGGTGGACTCTGGCTTTCAGCAGATCTCAGGAAAAGATGAGAGGGAAGCAGCGTCCTCGCTCCTTACAGGTCCCTCTGCATCCCCTGCCTCCCACAGCCCCCATCACGTGATACACAGGAGGTGGTGCATAAATATTGGTTCCACCGATAGCCTTTTTTCTTCTCCGACTTTTTCTTTATTAAAAATATTTAATTACAGAGGCAATGGAGCTCATTGTAACAAATGAATGCATTATTCTTAACCATTTAAAAATATTATTCTAATTAAAAAAATTAGATACACTCACAGCAGCACACTTACGAGCTATAGGAAAATATGAAAAAAATAAAAGTAAAAGTTGCCCAGAGAGGAGCCCTGCTTGTGCTTCAGCATATCTCCTGTCAGACCTTGTGGCTGTGGCATGGTGCATATATAAGTTTGTGTTTTGTCCCCAAGCTATTCTGTTCACCTAACCTTATATAACATGGCTTTTAATAGCTGTGTGATATTCCACTTCATGAATAGACCGCAGTTTATCATTCCCTTCTGTGGGATGTTTATGATCCCGCCAGTGTTAAGCCTATGGAATAGTTATCTGAAGAACGCTTTGGTATATGAGTCTCCAGTCCTGCCTCTGAGTATTCCAAGTTGACATATTCTCAGAAGGACGGCATTTGTCAAGTGTTACAGAAAGGGCCAGATCCCGAGCCTACAACTTGGGCAGTTCATTCTTGAAATTCTTGGTTAATCTCGAGGAAGGGATGGGTCACATGTTTTTGCACCTGGCCCCAGAAGTCCTGCAACAGTCCTGGTAGATGCTTCTCTGCTGGGCTGGGTTCAGTGCGACGACTCAGGGACCTGAGCCAGGTTCCATTCATCCCGGGAAAACCAGAAATCAGGGCCAGCTAGGAGTCGCCTCCACAAAGAATCTAACACACATGCCAGGGTGGATTTGTTGCAGTTTACTGTGTCATCTGTGTCCCATTCATACTGATTCAAACTAGGAGTTGTTTCACCATTATTTTGGCTTTTCTTGATTTCTGATCATTATTTTTCCCATTTTTAAAAAAATTTTAAAGTAGTCACAAATTTACTAAAAATCAGAAGACACTGTGGAGCATTTGGGCGTTGCCAGCCTCCTTAGCCCCTGGACACTTAATGTTCCCCTACACAGCCTTCTCGGAGCTCCCAGATCAGGATCCTACAGTCAGGATCCCACAGCACACTTCCCTGGTGTCCCCAGCCTTCCAGTGTGTCCCCCCAGCCATCCCAATGCCCTTGGCACCCGCTTCGATCTGCAGTGTTTGTTCTTCACTCTGTCCTTGGCTTCTGTGCCACTGCCATCTCTGAGAGGCACAGGTTCATTGTTTCGGAGAGTGCCCATCAATTGGGAGGATGTCGGCATCTCCTCCTGAGGAGATCCTGGCTTTGTGACTTCATGTCCGACTGCACCAAGGGAACCCAAGTGCCAGGTGGCCGAGGGGGTCACACTGACCAAGATGACGAGGTCTCTCCCTACGCCAGTTAGTCTCTCCCTGAAAGTATTCTGGGAGTGGGTACTTTGTACCATCCCTCCTCAAACCTCAAAAGTTACTTTGTTTATTTTTACACTATTACTGACTAACAGTCTCCTCTTTTGTTCCATGGATTATCATAATCCAGCAGTGTGGTTTGTTGTGATGCTGGGGTTGATTCAGACCCGGATGGCGGGTGGACTTCTGCACCATGTGAAATGAGCCAGAACTCTGTGAGCGTTTCCCCACATTCTGAACACAGAATTCCAGGCACATCTGTACTTTCCTAGAACCCACTATTTCTCCAAAGGCCCTGGTTCCTTTGAGAGGAAAGTGATATTTAAAAGCTAAGATACGGACTCCTCTGTGTGCTCATGGTTATCTTGATATTGTTGATCTGAGCCTTGTCAGTGGATAGAGCAAGAAAATACACTCAGTGTCTGTGAGTTCATCCCATCCTTATAACCGTATTTACCATCTTAATAAGCTGTCTCCTAGAATCCCGAAATATGTTTACACATGTGGCCAAGTTCCCTACAAACCACTCATCTCATATCTCTGCCTGGGCTCTGACAGCCCCTGAGAGGGCCATACTGTGAGCAATTTCCCCTTATCCATAAGGAAGCAATCAATCATAGGAAAGATTCTGAAGCTATCTCCAGACTATTTCCAGGGGAAAGAGTGCTGTTATCAACTAGTAATGTCTGTAAGGACAGGCAAGTAGCAAGTGTAGAACACTCACCCTGGCCTGGGAAGATCATGTGCATTCAGCTGTCAGGTTGCAGTATAGTTTTTGAGAGATCAATAACAACAATTATAACTAACCAAAAATATATAGATTGTCAACTTGGTCACATAGTTGTCCCTTTTATTGGGAGCTGGGAAACAGTTCTGCATCCATAGCTTTGAATAACTCCCTCAGCAGCTCCCTCTGGTTCTGTTCCTTCCTGTAGCTTGGGGAGTCCCATATAGAGCTTGTTAAGAAGGTGACCATGGGAAGCTGCTATGACTCCTTCTAGCCCCTTCCAGGGTGCCTCTGAGTGGAAGGCCTACTGCAGCCTTCTGCAGCCCTGTTCCTAAGACTGGTGTCCACAGAACCAAGAGGACACAGACGGCTCAGTACATACCATCAAGAGTGTGATAACTCAGCTCCGTGCCTGTCTGCCAGGGCTTCTAGAAAGGACCACTGTAGAAAGCATGCTCTGGGTAGCGTGTAGCTGTGGGTTTTCCCAGCCTTACCCGGAACCTATTTCTCCTATAGGTGTCTGCCTCAGAGACTCCGCTGGACAGTGTTCTGGAGTGACCTTTGGGGTTCATGAGTGAAGGGAAGGCAGGGGAAGGGAAACAAAATCTAAACCAAGCTACTACCCTGAGAGCCAGGAAGCAACGTCTGGTGCAGGGGTGGAGCTCTAAATAAGAGGGACACATACTGAGAACCTGGGAGCAGGCATCCACCACACACTTGACTCCCATCCAAAGGACCACAACACCCATGGGAGAAGACAGAGCTCCCTGGAGGTCTGAGGTAGGGAAGTGTCTAGACAGAGTAGGAAAGAGATCTGGTCTGGCTCAAGAAGCTTCCTGACTCCCACTGGATCATAGGAGCAGCTCAGCTCCCCTGATGGCTTGGCTAGGGGCTTGACCTCATGGGTCTCCCCGTACCTTGTCTTTGGCATCTGGTTCCTGTTCTGCTCAGCTCTCTGCCCTTCCCAGCTGCTTCGTCCTTTGCAGGGAGAGCCCTTGTCTTGGGCTTCATCAAAGCCTGAGGATCCCAGCCCAGAGCTACGCCAGAAAGGGAGAGTGACAGAGCAGCGGGCTCCTGTATAGACTTGTTCCTGTTGGTATTGGGCTGTGCACGGTTTTGTTTTGTTTTGTTTTGTTTTGTTTTGTTTTGTTTTCTTTTCTTTTCTTTTCTTTTCTTTTCTTTTCTTTTCTTTTGAAACAGAGTCTCACTTTAGCCAGACTGGCCTCAAACCCAGCAATCCTCCTGTCTCAGCTTCCCGAGTGTGGAAATACATTGTGTACTTCATACAGTCTTCTCTCTGAGCCATTACAAGCCCCTTAGGCCTGCAGCAGCCTCTGTGGGACTTTGGGGTCCCACAGGGAGCATCCCCACCCCAGACAACCCCAAGAACCCTCGGAGGAGTCAGGGAGAGCATCTGTAATCTGACAGCCACTCTGAGCTTCATTTACTATGTCATCAGCCACATGGGCCCAGGAGACAGGTCCTGTGACAGGAAGTAAGTGAGGGTCTGGCTTTCCCACATCCAGCTACCAGAAAATGGTGTGTGTGTGTGTGTGTGTGTGTGTGCGTGTGTGTGTGTGTGTGTCTGTGTCTGTGTGTCTGTGTGTGCACACACATGTGGGTGTATGTGCATGTCCATGTGTACATGCATGTGTGTGTACATGCAAACATGTGTATGCATGTGTGTGTCTATGTGTGTACTCACACAAATATATGTGCCATGGTGTCTATGGCAGGGATGTATGAAGGGCACATGAAAGGGACCTCCATCTACTTCCCAAACTTTGCTCCTTTTGGCATTAAGGCATCTGTAGGCCTGAGCATCAAAGACTCTATGGTCTGGACCATCTGTCCAGCCAGGCCCCTGAGTGCATGAGCGGGTGAGTGCATGGGTGGGTGGGTACGTGGGTAAGTAAGTGAGTGGGTGTGTGGACGAGTCTATAATGGAGGGAGGGAAAGATGGAGGGATGTGGGGAGAGCATGCTGGAAGTGTCAGAGAGAGGTGCGAGTCAGCTCTTTGAAAAAGATAAGGAAGGCTGCTCATGGTGGCTCATGCACTTGGAAGACAGAGGCCAACAATCTCTGTGAATTTGAGGCTAGCCTGGTCTATGCAGCAAGTTTCACACCAGCCAGGGTTGCATCGTAAGACCCTCTCTCAAAGGGGGAAAAACACTTTGCTTTTCTCAGAGCCAATTATTTCACAGATCTTGAGGAAGGTCTGTCCTGGTTGCTATATAGAGTTCACACCAGCATCCTGGCTTCTCCTATTCTAGAAGTTACTAGAGATAAGAGATAGTGCTGAAGAAGCACAGAACAGAACATCTGGAGAGATGGTTCCATGGGTAAAAGCACTTAAAACATGGTGGATCACACCGTTAACTCCAGTTCCAGGTGTCTGGCGCCCTCTTCTGGCCTCTGCAGGCAATGCACTCGTGTGGTGTCCATACCTACCTGGAGGCAAAATGTTGATACACAAAAGTCAAGAACTCTTAGAAAGAATGGCCAACGACACCCCTCACAGCAGCCCACTCTGATCTTACCTTCACGGAACCCAACAGGAAGATAAGAAACAGAAAGAAAAGCTGCCACCCTCAGGCTGGTTCCTCTGTGTCCCGTCTGCATGGGGCCTGGCTGATCGCTGACTATGCTGAAGCCCCACTAATGTGGGGCTAAAGGAGATTATGGAAGCTGCTCCCTGCCCTGTATTCACCTCCAGGAAAGGGAAGGCAGCTACCCAAACACTGGGGTATGGGTTCAGGAGCTGGGGGTGGGCTGCCATAGCTCTGGTGGGTACGGTCACATACTGTGGAGCAGCAGCAAACAGCCCCATAGCTCTGGTGGGTACAGTCACATACTGTGGAGCAGCAGCAAACAGCCCCATAACTCTGGTGGGTACGGTCACATACTGTGGAGCAGCAGCAAACAGCCCCATAGCTCTGGTGGGTACGGTCACATACGGTGGAGCAGCAGCAAGCAGCCCCATAGCTCTGGTGGGAACGGTCGCATACTGTGAAGCAGCAGCAAACAGCCCACACAGTCTGAGATGCAGATGCTGGGCGCCCTGCTAAGATGCCAGGCCCACACTGGGCCCCAGACCTGGGAGGGAATGTCTCTTGGGGCACAAGGGACGGGCTCTGCTCGAGCATCCAGTGCAGACAGATGCCTGAATGGGAGGAAGAGAGGGCAAGACACTGATGGTGGCCTAGAGGAGAGCTGAGGCCGAGCATGGTGTGAAGTCCTTGCTGGGAGCCCTTCTCCATCTTCCAAGCTCACTCCATCCTTTCCTTCCACCCCCACCCCACCCCCGCACACACACACCGTTCCCAGAATACCCCCTCCCTTCACTCTGCTTTACTCTCAGAGCCAATTATTTCACAGATCTTGAGGGAGGTCTGTCCTGGTTGCTATAAAGATTTCACACCAGCATCCTGGTTTCTTCTATTCTAGACATTACTAGAGATAAAAGAGAGTGCTGAAGAAACACAGGACAGCTTGACACTTCCAAAGTAATGTCCTAGAAGGTAACACCTGTCTTCCCATCTTACTTCTAAACCAGTCTGAAACTTGAGGACCGCAAATCTTCCAGTTGCCTCCACCTTCCATTGCCATGCCCAGGACAGACATTACTAATAGATTGCAGCATATGTTATACTGAACCTCTACTTCAGAGTCGTCAGCTTGGCCCCCAGCTGCCACCTAACAGTAGAAGCTGATGAATAAGCTGGAATCAACTGGCTTCCTCACATCGCCATCTCCAGCCTGACTGCCTTCCATTTCCAGCATCACAAAATACCACACATGCACTTCTCATGGGCTACTTCTTATGTTCCTTTGCTCACAGTTGCCCCAAGCCCACATGCTCTTATGACCCTTTGGGGTTGCCTCAGTTACTGGAACCCTTTGATTTGGCTCACTTCACCCCAAAATAGTGGGTGCCAGATCTCTTCAGAGTAAACACAGCTGGCAGCCCAAGCCTGATGGCAGGAGCCAAAGTCTGCGTGGTGAATATTTCTGGTTGGGTTCCCTGCCCCCAAAGCAATCTGCTAATGGAGGTGAGAAGAGAGTCCTCGGAGTTCACAGCTGCCTCTGCCAGCCCTGGGTAATGATGTGTGAAGGCTGACACCTCCCCATAAACCGAGAACTTCTAGACATTCCCATTCCATGCAGCTCCAGGGTCTTCCAGCAGGTAGACTGGGCATCAGCAGCCCCCTGAGGCAGTGGAGGGTGGTCCTCTCTGGAGCAGGGGGGCCTGCAACTTGAGGATCTACTGATGGAATCACAGAGCCCTCTTTTCTTTGAAACCTGGGAAAGTTGCAATCTCTATTCCTCCACTTTCAGCATGGTGATGTTCATGTTGTGTGCACATGGGAAGACACAGGAGGCCAGATAGGTTCATAACTTCCTGTAACCAAAGCAAAGTTCAGTTCCTGTAACACTGAACTTCTATTCCTCAACCAGAGGAGCCCCTCTGACACCTGTGTGACCCCACTCCTAGATCCTGTCTTCTTCCCTTTCTTTCTTTTCTGAGACCTGGGCTAGATCATGGTCCTGTTCTCTCTTTATCCCCTAATGAGGACCAAGCTCAGGTCTGGGACCCTCCAGGACCCCCAAGCTTTGGAGCTAGAGATGTTAACTCAGCTGATAAGGCACTTGTCTAACATGCATGAATCCCTGGGTTCGATCCCCAGCCCTATATAAACCATATGTGGCGGTGCAGGCCTGTAATCCCGGCGCTTGGGGGATGGAGTCAGGAAGATCAGAAGTTCAGGGTTATCCTCAGCTACACAGCCTGTTAAAGGCCAGCCAGTTAAATGGGGTCACGATTCAGAGAAAAGGGGGGGAGAGGAGAAGGGAGGAAAGAGGGAGGGAAGGAGGAAGGAAGGAAGGAAGGAAGGAAGGAAGGAAGGAAGGAAGGAAGGAAGGAAGGAAGGAAGGAGAAAGAAGAAAAGGGAGTCCAGGGAAGGGGAAGACTACAAGCTTGAGACTGAATCAAGAGCCTAGAATTTGGGGTTCCTGCTCACAAAAGTAGCAGAAAGGGCCCGGTTCCAACCAAGTTTCTAAAGGTCATTTTCTTGCCCTCTATGAACCTAATTCCCCTCAGAAGCCCCAGCCCCCTTGGGTGGCAAGCCCAACCCCCTCAACCGCACACACCATCCAATCACAACTCCCCACCAGATCTGCCCATCTTGTCCCTTAAGAATCCCAAGTCCAGGCCCTTCCCAGCAGCCAGCCCGACTCTCGTGCTGCTGGGTTCTCAAGTGCGGGCACTGCCATTGTGTCAGCCACCATCTAAGAGACGATGTCTCAGAAAAGCCAGTGCGTCGCCCCACAGAGCCCACACAGAGAAGTGGGCCTTGTCCTTTGAGGAGACATCCAGGTCAGTCAGGGCAGAAAGGGTGAGGAGAGGTGGAGGCAGACATTTACAGAGGAAGGCGTGGTCCAGGAGGCAGGGCAGGCATCGAGTGGCTCTGCTACAGACAGGATGGGTCGCTGGTTGTCTGTACCTCGTCCTGTGGGGATCGGGGCAGGCAGCCCTAGTGTGAGAGTCCAGGGGATCTGATGCCTCTGGCTTCTGCAGACATCTACCCCCATGTGCACACGCCAAGACTCAGGCACTCACGTACACATAATTAAAAAGTAATAAAAGTTAAGCCTCGAGGCTAGAGAGACGACTCAGTAGTGAAAAGCACTCCCTGCTCTTCCAGAGGATCCTGGTTTGATTCCTAACACCCACACAGCAGCCCACAGCTGTCTATGACTCCAGTTCCAGGGGACCTGGGATCCTCCTCTGGCTCTGCAGGCATTAGGCACACGCGTGGAGAACAGACCTTCATGGGGGCAAAATGCCCACACGACCTAAGTTTCGAATGTTTATTTATATATTTAGCTTTGTTTTTCTGAGACAGGGTCTCTCTGTGTAGCCTTGGGTATCCTAGAACTCACTCTGTAGACCAAGCTGGCCACAGAGATTCACCTGCCTTTGGGCAATGTCTGCCCCATTGTGACGTGGCCTCTCCCTGCATGTCTGCCTGTGTTCTAATCCCCCCAGCCTCATGAAGACACTAGTGTTCAGATCTGGGGGGTCTACCCCCGTCGGTCCTGACTTCATTTTAACTGAAGTAAACAGATCTGCAAAGGCGTCATTTCCAAGCGAGGTTGCATTCGGAGGCTCCGACGAACAAACATGAACTGGAGAGGTTGACTCTTTCCCCTGCCCTGTGCATCCTTCTTGCCACACCCTGGCCATCCTATGCCCTCTGTTCCCATAGCTACTTGGGGTCCGACGTTCTCTGGGACCTGAGGTACCGACTGGCCTTTGCTTAGGCCCAGCCAGATTCTCCATGTCACATATATAGGACCATCAAGGGGCATATAAGATCCTGTCTGGGAGTCTCCATCTCTCTCCCACAGCCTCAGTCACTGACAGTTAGAACTGCATGCCTACCAGCTCTCATCTAGCCAGGACGGCCCGGGACATGAGTGTCCCAGCCACCCTCTTGATGGCTCCATGTTTTCTAGAAAAGCACATGAAGCATGTGGTTGTTGGTTTGGTTTTGTGTTTTGTTTTTGTTTTTGCTTTTTCGTCATTTTAAACTTTTCTTGAAGAAGTGAAGCACTTTGTAGACATATGGTCCAATTCAGTGGGTACATGGTTTCTGCTCCCACAGCTCTGCCCAGGGCTTGAATGGCTACATAATATCCGTGAGTTTGCTGTTTCTGGTTGATTCCAACCTAGACTCAGGATACCGAGATGGAACCCTGCCCTGAGGGTCTGTGAAATCTCGTAGGAAGGGCTCACGGGGGATATTTGAGGGTCTGGGTTGCCAGCAAGCATCTCTTCTGTCTGAGTGGATCTGAAAAGAAAAATAGAGTCCAGGAGACCCACTGAGGGTTCAGCAAAGGACAGAGACAGGAGAATGAGGTTGATCTCTCCCTCTCCCTCTCCCTCTCCCTCCCTCCCCCTCCC